>NC_086338.1:59705218-59965237 GCF_032445375.1 Bacillus rossius redtenbacheri
AGTTTTGATAAAAGAAGCTGAAAGTTAAGACCAGTGAGCGGTCCACTAATCGCATCCAACCTCAAGACATTTATTTTGTGAGGTTCTCGGTATTCTTCGCGCACGGGGGAAACCCCGTAGCTCCTGCTTCTGAGAAGTGCCGCAAGCCGGCGGAGTGCGTCAGAGGGTTTGTACTGGAGCGAGGAATATTCCTCGAAGGAAACTGAAACAAGAATGCCTGGCCACAACTATGTTATCAATGGTTAAGTCTCTGCCACACTGTCAAACATCCGCCTCCAACACCTGCCGATAAAATTTCTCAAACCGTTACTATGTACGTAGTTCAACCATGTTTTCTCTTTATAATAAATATCGCAGGCTTTTGCGGCCGTTGTCTGAAGTAGCTTGGCTTCTTGGTTGTAGCAGCGTCCAAGGCGAATATATAACCTACGTTTCGGTCGATATTGCAGTAGCCATCATCAGGGTAGAGTTACCTACATGAGAGGAGTGTTCCCCGATTGGCTGTAACTGTGGGCCAATCACAGACTTCCTTTCGTCTAGTTTCTTTTTATGATCTGGTTGACTTGAATGTCCATAAAATATTTCTATATAGAATTGACTCTAAAATATGTTGACTGTTTGTCAGAAATAATAAATCTGAATCATGCTTAGCGAAAAGACAAATGGCGTTTGTTTTCGTAGCAACGAATCTTTTAAATAACAAAGAACACATCAGTGATTAAGGAGACTATAACGCTAAAATAATGTTTACATGAATGTCGTATGTATAGTAATTTACTGAGGAAAAAATTACATGTCTGTAATATTTCTGTTGTGTAAAATTTTAGCTATCAGTATGAGGAATTTGATGGGAGTAATTTCGTGAATGCAATGGAAGTGTGTAACAGGAAGCAGGGAGAGGCGGTGCGGCCTGCAGTTGGCTTTGAGCTGCAGCGAGTCAGCGAGTGCACTTCCATGGCGTTTGAAAAGAGAGAGACAGTTGTTTACCGTTCGTTCCACTAACAGTAGTCTTCAACAGCGCGACATAAAGCCATATGACTTTCCTAATACATTAGAAATACGTTGTGAAGTAATAAAATATAATATAAATCAAATACTTTTTTAAGTGTTGTATACGTGTTGTGTTAATATATAGTTGGTGATACGAATTCATTCCTGGAAATTATTTGTACAAAGTGAGTATTACTAAACAAATTCTATAATTGATATAATTTCGTTTTAAAATTTGATGTTTATTCATTTCAATGCCATGTTAAATAAACCTTTTAAAAATATAGTTCGTAACCGAGGTTAGATTTTAGACATCACTATCGAGTACTGAGAGATTCACGCACTTATTTATGCAACAACTAATAGGATTTATATTTACAGTTGCTGTAAAACTTAATAAACGCTTAAAATTCTTAAGTTTAAATTTTATATCCAGCATTATTTTGCGTTATTAATAGTGAATAGTGAATAGTGAATAGTTTAAGTAAGTTCAGTATAATATGAACATTTGATGGATTTACCAGTTTTAAAACGTGTTGCGAGGTATCGGTTCATGTTTATTTTATGAAGAACACTGAACGCTATGTTTCGTTCAACTTTAGCTTTCAAACATTGTTGTAAAATATGGTTGAAGACGACAACTGGACTGTGTTACACGACTCGAAGGCGCGTGAAAAACAATTCCAAGCTACTAATTAAAATCTCTCAAATCCTACTTTAAATTAGTGAAAACTCTTCAAAGAAATTTGTGAAAAATCTGTGTGTGATTCTAGCTAAACAGTTTTAGGGGAGTATTAATTCTAGATTTTTAAAATGGGTATTCTTACCAAAAAAATACAAAAGCATCTGTTATAATTGCTTTCATTCCCGTATTTCAGGTTTGGTATAATTTTAACTAACTGTACCTTGAGTCTTCCGTCTCCAAGTCCAACTGAAAAGGAAGGTATACGCGTATATAGATAGTACCTTAAGGGATTTACAACATCCATATAACTGGGAGGTACTCCATGCAGCCAAAACCCTTAGGTTATCAGCCACCTCCACCCCCTTCCCATCTTGGCCCAAACCCCCAATATATCCGAGACTGGGTCCGCCTCTGACTGCAGTCACGAGTCACAAGTCAGAAATATAGTCAACATTTCTAACTTAAAAGTCCCAAGTCACAGGTAGTAAATCACAAGTCCCAAGCAACAAGTCCTAAGCCACAAGTGAGAAGCCACAAGTCTTGAGACACAAGTGCCAAGCCAAATGTTCGAAGCCACATGTCCGAAGCCACATGTCCGAAGCCACAAGTCCCGAGCCAAATGTCCGAAGCCACAAGTGCGGAGCCGCAAGTCCCTCGAGGGAATAAGAACGAGGACGTGGCGTCATGTGGTCGCCAGAGGAATGCGAGAGTCGCCGCGGACTGCAGTCGCTGCACTTGGCCTGCAGCCAGCCTCTCTCCTCGGAGCCCCGCCCACCACTGCCGGTCACGTGGCGCGGCTAAGGTCACACGTTACCTACAGAAACACAACTGAGACTGCGATGTTTTGTTTCCTGATATGACAGACAGACTGGCAAAGTGGCTTCAGCAGTTTTGAAACTGCTGTGTAAGATTCATTTTTAACCCTAAATCACGAGACTTTCTAACTGAGCACCATCACCAGTTAAAATCGTTGAAACTCACTCAAAGGTGAAAGTGATTCTTATATTGCATCGCAGCCGGGATCACCTTCGGCAGTTTTAATTACCTTCACAGCTACCATAGCCACGAGACGCGATCTGCAAGCAACTCTATGCTGGCAATCATCGTACATTCAACCAAATGTTTATCAGACTCTGAACGAACTGGACCAGACGACAAGGCCATCTAAAAACCTATCAACCTTCAATCACATGCTGAAGAAACATCTTTGGAACACCTACTCAGCATGGTCACTGCGCGGCTTACCTACTGGAAGAATGTGTGTGAATGTATGAGTGAATGGTATTAATTTAATACTATCTTATATTGTCAACTAATGATTGTTAACATTTAATTACATTTCAGTGTGTATGCCGATTTCGAATTAAATACAAATTATTTTTTTGTTTATCTTTGTATATTTTGTTTATATTCAAGTTTGTTTTATACCAAGTATTATTTTGCTATAATTTATTATTTTATTTTTAATATGCGATGTTAATGTAGATGATGTAAATGTGCAATGTGGTTAAGTGTAAGAAAGGGAGTATCGCCTTAACTTAGCCACCAATAAAGTCAATAGGTAAAAAAATAAATAAACACAAATATATACAGCTTGCTTAGAGACGCATGATAGGAAATGAACATTTACCCTGAGCTCTTTATCATAATTTATGATTTTCCCATTTACATATAGAAAAAAGTGAGAAAAAGTGTCATGCTCACAGAAAAAATGCGCACTTAGTCTTAATTTTTTCTCGCTCAAAAATGCATATAAGAAACTCCGTTTTCTTACTAACCTGAGTTGAATAATCTTTGACACTTGTTTCATAAAAGAGGGCGATAAAACGCTATATTGGTTTCAACCACTTTTACGTCTTAACGTTCTTTTATAGTTTAATATTGAAAAAAAATTATAGATCATAAAAGAAAACGCACATTAATTTTATGACCATGCAAATTATTTCCAGCGATGTATTTTAAGTACATTACGGCCAATTTGTATTTAATAACGTAACTTGAAACCTTTTAACTTTGGGCTTTATTTGTTTTTAATTGGCTTCTATTTAAAAAAAAAAGCTGTTTACAAATCAGTGGCGATCCTAAAAGCTCGTAAAAGAGGAGCTCGTATTCAGAAAAGAATGTTTTCTTTTCGCAATTTTCGCCATAAAATATAAATTTGTCCAGTCTCAGACTTTCAGCTGAGATCAAAAGGAAAGGACTTAGTCCGTCAAACCATCTTGGATCCTACACTGTCACAAGTTACAGTAGAACCAATAAAAAAAAGGAAAATATAAAGTCTGTTTGGCTCTGGGGAAAGTAGCTTTCCCAAGGGGCAAAATTGCTATCATGCTAAATGGCAAAAAAAAGTTTATCTCGAGAGTCTTCTATCGTATAATTACTCTTGAATCTAGCGCTTGCACTCTGACTTTCTTCCTTAGCAATCAAGCGCCCAACGTGCTAGCATGACGCACTGAGAAGAATGAGCAGGGAAAGACCAAAAGTACAGTCCTGTAATAAGCTAGGAAAGTAGTAGTAACAGTAAGTTATTTAGTACCAGCAAACATAATGGCCCGTATCCAATACATAACATTCTATATTATAATTAATGGCAGTTTAACAGTTCCATTTGTTTCAGGAACATGGTTATATGGTAATATCAACCCCTAACCACCCCTAAGGCCATGTTGGTAAACTACAGAAGGGACGCAATATAGAAAAAACGGAACATGCTATAATCGGGAAAAATCACGATCCTTTATAAAGCAAGAACGTCGCAAAACGTCATCAACTTCAAATTGTAAAACAGTAGAAAACAAATTTCGTCCCCGGACTACACTCATGTTTATAATGAAAACAAACGAAATTGTCAATAATTTGATTTAAAAGTTTTTTTTTTACTCAGCATTTGGAAGTTGGTCGGTCTTGCGTTGTGTTTTTGGTTCTTGCGTGAGTTTACAAGCCTGGCCTAAATCAGCTGTGTCAATCGAAACTGGAACCTGCAGCCGTATTTTATTTTCTCGGTGTGAGGTACTGTCCGGCCGTTTACAAACGAGGTAGCTGACCAACCATAAAGGTTTTTTTTTCTTCTAGATTCGTTTCGCATTCGTTTCGAAGAGCCATGCGCACACGGCTCAGGGGCAAGACCTCGGAGATGTGGGCTCGCCTGCCGCCTCGAGGCTCGTGCATGCCCGTCGACAGGACCACAGACCGGGGGGCAAATAATTCATCGGCGTCTCCCCCTTACTTAATGCCCATATTTACAAACCTCACGATTCTCTTTTCATAAAAAACTGTAAACGTTGCCGTGGTCTTAATGTAGACGTGATCTGCGCGTATCGCATCATTTGTAAGGTTTCCAATCGACTCCATAAGCAATGGACTTCTGTTCAGTGGCCCACCACCAGGGCACACCCAGGCTGGAAACGTCTGGATACCACCGGTGCTGAGCCCAGACCCACCAGAGTCGTGCCAGGGGTCGCGGTCCAGGGACGCTGTGGTCTCCGTGGGCTGCGACCTTCCATGGACACGAGGTCGCAAGTCCGCTGTTCGCTCGCTGGACGACCGGAAGGAGAGCCCGGGTCACGGAGCGCCTAGCGGAAGCCCGACCAGGAGCTTGGAAAGAAAGGAGCAATAGCCGCGGGGACCTTGGAGGTCCCAAACCAGTCGACCGAACCGAGCCCCGGGGGGCCTTGGAGAGACCACGACCGCTATCCACGAGTTACGTAAACCTTATCCTTCATGACTCTCAGGCCACGCGGCCCAGGAAGTCCATATTTCTTTATACAGGAACTATATTTCACCCATATTACTGAATATTAAAAAATTGTTTTCAAACCGGTTCTGTTATAATTTTATATCATTCTTATTTTAAGAAATATCTTTTTATGAAAATGTGATCACAATGAATATTAACGTGCGATATTTCCTTAATTCCCTCAATTAACTCTCGAGTAGTCCTGACGACGAGGAAAGATATGAACAATTTATCGGTGGTAACATTTGTTTTCTTATTTATTTATTATTATTTTTTAATCATAGTTTTTAATTAAATGGTATCGCTGAAGTTAGTAGTGACTGGTTGCTACAAATAGTTTCTTTTGAAGTCATTGGCGTTTAGTGTTGAATTAATTTTTGTAAAAGAATGGAACTATAAAAATATTAATAAAATTCCTCTGTGACGTTGCATCAGTCAACAGAAAGCCTGAATCCATCCGGTAAAATGAAACGCGAGCGGCACTATGGATGCCGGACTACATAACGTGCCGAACCAAAGAATGCCGCAGTCGAAGAGTGCCCTCTCACAAAATCAAGTCCCGTGGCTGCCACGCGCGCTAGGAGTGAGAGTTTCGCACTTCAATAACTAGCAATGAAGTACAGAACAAAGCCTCACATTGTTATAAAAACGGAGAAGAAATTCTTACAAAGAGTATTATTATACTATCACCTGACTCGCGGCTATTGAGTTTCCCACTCCTGAGTGTTGCACTTTGCGCTGTTCCGAATCATCGCCTCGACCTCTCCTGCCTGTAGAGAAGCCAGTGGCTTTGATAGGAATATGGTCATCCAGTTCCAACCCCCTGGAACAGTAAGAACTGGAGGAATTAATAAATATATTTACTCAAAGCTGAAACTGAACTTTGAAGTTAGCTCAGTTTTGATAATGACTTTCTCAGACATCGGGAATACGTTTAACCAGCCATTTAAGAGGTCTTATTATGCGTTTTTTTCTTTAAAATCCCACGCTGTAATTTCTGACTCTACATGTAACTGTGAGGGTTTCAAGAGCGCCTGAAACCCCCGTTAGTCGCCGCACGAGTGCAAGCTGTCTGCGCGCATGCGCAAGCGCAGTGCCGACTGAGCGGCGGGAAAAGCGAGTGCGGAGGTGACTTTCCAACTTTCGGAGGTCGAGGAGTGGTAGGTCGCCGCGCCTGAGCGGCCCTGCCTCGAAGGCCCGTCACGACTCCCGCCGAGTGCGATACGGAACAAGCGTGGCGCGAGGTCGTGCGATCATGCAGCTTCCGAACCCCTCAGAGGACCCGTCACCGGAGCAGCGGCCCTCGGCGTGTAACACGGCCCGCTATGATCCTGTATCACCGTCCAGGTTTGCACTGCTCAGCCCAAACAACTACTGGAACATATTGCTTTTTGTTGATGTGGGTGCTAGTTCAATGATAATTATTTTTACATTTTTGTAAACATTTTTTTAAAAACATTCCCTGAATAATTCTTGCCATGGGTCGGTTTGATTTAAAACATTTTTATGGACATACACCATTGCTATTTTTCCACTGTAAATATGTCATAGAAAAACCACTAAAATGGACAAGAAAGATAGACACACAAACACACATGAAAACAAGCCAAAATCAGATGAGATCAAAATTTAAATGAATATACAGCACAGAGAATTGCTTGGAAGCAATTCGAAAAAATATCACGGCACAGATGAACCCAGTGGGCTCACAACGATGAGACAGTTGTAACAAGAACAGAACAAGCAGAGAAATAACAATCATGGACAAAAAAGCGACAAACAGAAGAACCTAACGATTATACAAGGCAGGTAAAAAAACAGTGATCTACTGGTGAACCCAGCGATGAAACTAAACACTTAGTCTCAATAACATCACGACGACGGAATATATGATCACAGCAAGCTTCCCAAGACAAACAGTTATGACGTTCCCATTTCATAAATCACGGACTTATTTTCCGTCCACAAATATTATTTAGTAATGACTGTAAATAATATAAACTGAGACACAAAAATCGTTGAAAAAATGCCAAATAAATTGTGATGTGTCTGGCCTTCAGAAAAATCTGAAAAACGATACAAACTGTCCTTCACTGACCCAGGGGACCTCAAGACGCCCTGAAAGCTGCGAGGATCCTTACATAATCTCCGAGCAGCCTCGCGTCCTGTGCACACTCGTGACCTTCGAGGTGCTCGTAACTCTGTCTTTCAGTGGCGATAACCTTGTTCTATGACAAGCAACTGCTGTCGACATCAGGTCACGTTTCTTTTTATTACTGTAAGGTAATTACTCGACAATGTAAAAACTGAAAATAGCTTGAAAATTTGTCAAAAAAATTCGGATGACCTTTCACGGCTATTTTATCACTGAATGCAGCCTTTGAATCCTTTGCTTAAGGTTCTACAGGCAAAGGATACATCCTTACTATTTTTAAACAGCAGCCATATATTTATAATTCATTGGAAAACTGCCCTCGGTATTTAACGTGTTTTCGGCTGCGTTTCGGTGGAAATCCCACAAAAGTAGAATTTTTTATTTATGTTAGTACACCAATTAATTCTTCTAAAAGTCATGCAATTTGTTTGTTTTTGAAGGCAAAATTTTACAGTCCCTAAAAAAATATTTTGTGGTCACTATTATTACGTATTTCTTTTGCCATAAACATTCAACGTGGTGAATTTTTGCAAAGCAATTTATGAATGCAATGAAAAGTTTTTGTCCAGGATGGGGGAAAGAAAGATGTAGTCGTTCAGTGCGAGTGAAGCCGGAATAACTTACGTTTATTTTTCCACTCGAGATCGTGTTGTTTGTCCTCACCTGTACTGAGAGAAGCGCGCTCCGACCTGCGGACACAGTCGGCGCTCCTTAATCCGGCATTATTCGTTTAGGCTCATTCCGTGACCCGGCACCGATCGAGGCGCCCGCAACCGGATGTTTTATTGGTGGATTAAGGGCGTCTGGTGACCTTGATTGTTGAGGCCGATATTTTTCTTCCCATTTAGCAGTGTATAACAACTGGTTTAGGTATAATTGTACTGTACATAAATGTTTTCTTTGGTATTCCCGTGAAAACTATACTGACGTACGATAATCGAGCATGCCATTCCACACAAAGGAAGCGGATTTTCACCCATGGAATACGCAATCGAGAAAATGATTTCCAGTCCGAATCTTAAGCTGCGGGCGCGTGTCCGGGTTTGAGTGTAGGGAAGGGGGGGACATTCCTCTGATCGTACGACCTTGAACCACGCGCCGCTCGCCACGTCGCCGGAGGGCGTAACGCCCTCATGACGTCAGCGTGGGGCTGACCCATGCTCTATCCTCGGTCCGACAGCGCGTTTTGCCTTGCAGCACTTACAATAAGGAAGAATAAAGGTTCGTCATTTAGCTCCTTTTTGGTCGGGATATCTGAAAGTCTGGCGCAAGTTAAATTCATTTCTGAACAAGGACGTATAAGGACATCAAGTAATAGTCCAGGGCTGTACTTTCTGCATAACGGCTATGAAACTTAAAACTTTAAAAAAAATTAAATATCTGCAAGTAAAAAGGTAAAACCTTGCAATTTTTTGAGAGCTTTCAGATGCACCGCGGCTACTGTAACTTGGGTGAAGATGCGGCAGTTGTTGTAAGATTCGGAAAATGAAGTATTTTGGATTCTCCCCAGTTATGAACGCAGGTGAAAATTTGGACGTTAAAAATAATGGAGGAAGTCGTCTGCACAGTTTATCGGCTGTAAACAAATTTACGACTCCTAAAGATCAGTTCTTTTCGGACAAGTAGTCAACGGAACCACTTGTTACAGGCTCGAGCCCATAGGCTCCCGCGAGGCATGGGGGCAGGTATGGCTAGCCAACCACGGGCTGTAGGCATGTCCTCGGCCAATCAGCGCAGTGGCAACTCCTGCTCTCCAAGAGGTGGAGCCTGGCCAAGTCTTGTTGCGTACTCCAAGGCTTGATGGAGAGGGGAAACCTAGTATCACTGGCTCAGAGTTGGAGACACAGCTAAACAAATATGCAAACTTCTGAACCTTTGATGATAGAGAAGTTTGCTGGCAATACCTTGCAAACATTTTGAAGGACAATTTCATCGAAGGTAAAAACTTGGGAAGCTTTTGACGAACGAACGGATGGCATTTTCCGAGCCTTCTGTTTGTCTTGAAGTCACGTGGTTGACGTACGAATGGGAAACGAACGGACGCGACGGATCATTGTGAGTCCAGTTTTCAGTTAAGAGTCCACACTCGATCTCCTTGCTTGGCTGCGCAATGAAGGCTCGAGACTGAGACTGGCAAACCCAGCCGTCGCCCCGAGTTGCGTTAGCGCAAGAAGTCGAAGGCGCCGAAGACTCAGTGGAGCGTAACCGGGTGTGGCCCGAACAAACATTCGATATACAGCGTTGCCAAATGCGTCTGTCTACGTCTGTCTGTCTAGAGAGACAGCAGCCGAGTCCGATAAACTACCTCTTATTTGCTGGTGAGGAACATGATATTCTTCATTATCCAGTCTTAATAAAACATATAGTTTGTAAACATTTTTATTTCTGTGAATTACGTTATGAGAAAGCTAACAACACTGGTTTATGAAGTGGTAGTGTTCCAGCAAAGCAGTGAAATAGTATTTTCATTAATTTTAATGATTCATAATTATGATAAGTTACCAGATTAGTTATTTTGAAAAAAAAAAATATTGGAAACTAATCACAAAAATATCTTCTCGTAAATAAATAAGTACAACAAACTAAAGCGTACAATAATTTTCAATGTATCTGAACAAGCATGTATTGTATTCTCCCAAATTAAAATGAACCTGAAATTATATCATACATTTTGTGTGTCCTACCCAAGTGTTATTGGGTGTACAAAAATTTCTTGTAGCATTGCAATATAATATTTTGAAACTTCTGTTTCAAAGAATTTTCTTGTAAAACTTATAATTTTTTTTTGCTTTTTAAAATGGCGTATCTATTTAGCTTAATAATTTGATTACGTTAGTGATGACAATGGAGATAATATTTTCAGTAAATTATCGCTAAGATAAGTAATTAGACAACTGTAATTAGTACGTCATATTTAACTGCATTCGTAAGACAATTATGCAAAATTATTATTATTTTTGAACTAGAATACGTTTTCAGTCAGGGATTTTCTCTGCCGTCGGCAACACTGCAGTCGGGAAGCAAGTCCCGAGGTTGTGCAAGCGGCGCGCAAGCACTCGGCCAGGCGACTCCCCGGGCTCCAGTGGCGCACTCCAGGGTCTCTGGGAGTAAACACAGTGGCGACACTGCGCGAGAAGCACCCGCGAGCGTCGCTCTTACCCCCCCCCCCCCCCCCCCCCCCCGCGCTTCCACCCGTCTCACTACGAGCACGTGCTGCCGTAAGCAACTCGTAGATCGGAAAATAACTATGTGGTTTTGACGTGACAACGTCTAATAAATCGATGAACGCCGGCTGCACGCACGGAAAAGTATCCCGTTTCGCACATTGTCCCGTTACGCTGTGTCCCGTTACGCTCATTGTACGCTTGCGCCGCATCTACCTCTCTTCCACTCGATTGGAACCATCGATTTGACTTTTTGGAGGCACATTAAACTTGAAACACTCCCATTCGTTTCCTACTTTTCCTATCATCGTCCTATCCTTAACAGAATAACACAGATTGGAAGAAGTTAAATAGCAAACATGTATAAAAGTTATAGTTAAAATAATCTCTTCGTTAAAGTAATAAACATATTTGAATTAATGAGTGCAAATAAAAGTAAATTTATCAATTACATTGTAGATTTAATTTCACTCCTTCTTTGTATCCATACAAAATAGTGATAATTCAATAAAAATGATTCAATTTTATTAATAAAAGTATGCAATCATTTCATCAATGTATTGTTATGACGTTGTCACGTTAAAATATCGTCCGTAAACCGACTTTACTGACAACCAATTTTTTTTTCCCTAAGAAACGTGGCCGCAAGGAGGGAAGCGGAGGAAAAGACGGAGGAGAGTAGAGGTCAGTGTGCGGTTTGCTCACTCGCGCCGGAGAAGTCGTCGGCTCGAGAGGAACCTGAATGCAAGTGGACCAAGGTCAAGATGAGAGAAACAGGTCTGAGCGGTCGGTCGTCTATGCTCTTCCCCCCCTCCCTACTCCTCTGTATGCAGCGGACACGTGAACCACTGTGCGAAGGCACTTTGCGCTGCGCCCTCGAACCCCTGGCAGGCGCTGTGTCTGTGTCTGCGGCGAGCTGGAGGTGCAGAGCTGAGGCCAGAGGACCGGCGCTACTTCCGCTCACTGAAGCAGGGCCGTAGCCAGGAGTTCCCCCCGATACATTGTGTATGTGCAAGTTATGTTTAGAATCGAAATTTTTAAAGAAATTTAATGGTCACTTTATTTCGTGTATCGGTAGATTTTTAGACCATCACCGTTTACACATTTGGTTTAAGAAAAATACACGGAAATTTTTTATTTTATTTTTATTTGATTGTTTTTAAGAAATTTTTTTGATGATTCCGTTAAAACACATCATACATACACAATGTTATTACATACATGAAATCCACATGTCAAGTTTGTATGAAAGACATGCTTGCAAAAAACACGCGTGCAAACTGGCATTATATGACGTAGACTACATGGAAAAACAGTTCCTGACGCTTATCTTTATGAGGCAAATTGGGATACAACAGGGAGGAAATAAATTATTGTAGCCCTCTAAGAATTTCAACAATTAATCCTTTCAAAACAATATCTCTGACCTTATGTAGCCAGAATGCTTTAATTTTTTCGGTTTTTTATTTTAATTCTGGAAGGGAGGGTCCTGGCCGCTAAGACCTGTCCCTGGCACAAAGCTTCTCAGATTCCCTCCGGGGTCATTCTGGGATACTCTTCCTTCAGAAGGCCACAGCTGATGCCCGGCTCCATGCAGCTGAGCCGTCGCCTCTGATGACCTTCAGGTCAACGCGACCTGAGCCCAAATGAAAAGATCATAATGAGATTACAAAATGAAGTAACCGAGAAGATAAAGCGTTATACCTCATGGCGGCTCAGAGACCTCCAAGAACGTAGCAATATTTAGTAATGCCACTGGTTTTCAAGAGATATTTGATAAAATTATCTTTTTCTTTATCTAAATTCCGGTGATTCTGTACTTCATAAACAAAATAATTTTACGAGAAAATTTGCAGGAACATCAACAGGGGACGATAGTTTGTTTGTCATTGATGCTTTATATAATTTTTCTTCGCAGTTTATAAAATACTATTTTACGTATGATCCAGGTCAACTACACTAATGAACTACATACATGTGTGACCTTCAACGCGCTCCTGACACCCCAGCCTGGACTCGCCCCGGGGAACTCGAGGGGCGTGAGTCTCGCATCGCAACTCGACACGGAACTGCAGGTTCAGTTCTCGGGGAAATTGGTCCTAAACAAAGGTTCGTTAGCAGAGATAAATTTCCACCACCACTCGTTAAACTGAAGGTCTAACAATGACTATAAAGACGATCGGCTTCGTTACGAACCTTTGCAAGACGTGATATTATGGAAATCGTCTTGGATGCAAAAAAGAAAACCTATTCTTTGATTTTATCTTAATGCTCGACTCATTAAGATGCCATTTTATGACTCTTAGGGTGAATTAATTTTTCAGTTTGTTCTATGTCCTCTTTTTCTATATTGGCAGAGTCATCAATTTGTGTTCGTATTCGTTGATACTCTTCTTGAACGTTGTTTAGTTTACATGACTTATACATAAGAGTTACAAGGCGCGAGCCCAGCTGGTTGTAGAATACTCTAACCGAAAATGATAGATTATAAACTTTCCTCAGTAATAGATTTCATAACGAGTCTTCATAGTAAATATTTTTAATTTCTTCTTATTGTGTTTTATTACGCCGAATCTTCTCTTAACTTTATCAACAATTTCCCTTTAAACACTATCTGAAAATAATAAATATAAATATAATACAAGTTTGTGACTTGTTTTTGAATTATTTATTATATGTACAGCATATTCATGTTATCACTTTATCTCACCTACACTAAATTTAACTAAAATAAAACTACGTCTGTGATTTTTGAATTAGTAAATGTAAAATATTTTCATGTTGACAAATTAGCAACCTGAACTAAATTAAACGTTAAAACTTTTTCTGCCGCCTGAACTAAATAATTTAACTCAAAATCTGCTCATGCTATTTTGCATCATTGGATCTTATTTAGATAATCGGTTACTTAATTTCATTATTCGAAACTTATTTTAATTTGATTTAAATTACTTTCATGGGCATGCGTCACTGCTGATTTGCACTGGTTGACAGAAAAACTTCAAGAAAGGACAACAGATATAAAAACAAATCACACGAAGCACAAGCTAAAATCAGTTGAAGTCAAATTTTACGTGCCTAGATGGAACAAGAAATTCCGTGTAAAGAATTTATAAAACAAATACATCACAAATAAACACATTGTGCTAACAACGGTGAGATAGTTATAACAAGAACAGTATACGCCAACAAAAAACCTTAGACAACATAGTGATGTGGAGACAAACCCAAAGATGAAACCAAAGATATAATCTGAATAACTCAATGGCAATACGGTAACCCACAGACACACACCCAGCGATGAAACTAAAAAGTACAACACAGGTGAAAGTGAATAAAGCATTATCAATGCAATAGCCGTAGCCAGGAGATAAATAAAGCATCAACACCAATGCAATAGCCGTTGTAATGGAGATTATCGTGATAATGAGAAAAATTCTGTCAAAATCTCAAATAAAAAAGTACAAAATTTATAAAACAAATAAAGATATTTTGATGAAATCACTTTGAGGTCAAAAAAGACCCGCCCATACGGACAAACACACACACACTCTCTCTCTTTCTTTCTCTCTCTGTCATTTGTAAGTACACCACGCTCTATCAAGAAAACTTTCAGTTCTGATCGCCCATTGATGTGATGCTGAATAGCCATATTCTTTTTTTCTCCACGCGGAGGCGCCAGAAGCACCAAGACCTCGCGTCTCGGCAGGTCAAGGTAATACGTCTCGTCACAGCCACGTACACAGCTGTCTCTATTCAAGGTCACATTACCTCTTCCTAACGAGGTTTGGCGTTCTTTGCGAAACAGCTTTATCGTGGCTTTGTGACGTTACACGCGTAAACATTGACTAACAAATAGTGGAGAGGAGGAGGGGAGAACTAACGCGCTTGTCAAAAATAAACTTTGCTCAAGGCAAAGCAATATCTTATCATAAAAAGTCATATTTAAATAAATAAGTACAATACCATGTTGAGGTATGGCGCGGAAAGACAGAATTAAAAATATTATTCGACGTGCTATAACATCGTCTGGCTTACTGTGTAGCTGGAGAAAACTGTAAATAAAAGGAGGTAAGAGAGAAACATTAACTAAACCATAACATAATATTATTATGTAATATTTCCACGGATAATTGAGTTTTTTGAGTGTTTAAGTATTTTCAGAATATTTTCAGTCAAGGGCATGGTTACACTCACGCAGTTTAAACTGCCCTATCTCATGGTTTTGTAAACTGTTCACCCGTTGTGATGGGTTCTTACATTTTCATACCATCACTTTTTCATTCCTGACAATTTCTTCTGGTGTCCTTCTGCTTAAGCATAACGTTCTGTGAAGTTGCTTGTCTTGTGAGTTCTAGCCACGTCGAAGGAAAAATTTTCAACGTTTCGGCCAAACTTGCAGTCGCCATATTCTGGGTAGCAGAAACCTAGCAGTAGCAGCAGGTAACCACTACTCTGGAGATGGTGACTGCAAGGTCGGTTGAAACGTCGGTGAAATTTTCACCCTTCGACGCCGCTAAAACGCACAGGACAAGCAGCTTCAGACAATGAACGCGAAAGTCTGCGAAACTTCTGTAGCAAAATTTATCTATAATATATAGGATCTATCCACATAATATAGGATGAGTCTACATATTATAGAATGTGTCTAAATTCGACCCATAAACTTCGGCTGCATGCTCACCACGACGGAATAGGTTTCTAAACCTTTATACGACTTATGGTCTAAAGTGCTTCACAAAGTAACACCTTTATTTTCATATAATATCTTCCTTTTCTACATTTTTTTTGTGTAATGCTACAACCCCTCGGGTTTAATGAAGTAATTTAGCAACAGCGAAAAAAACTCGCGTTGTTTGTAGAACTTCACTCAATCAAACTCCCAGTGTTCCATCTAAAATACTTTCTCTCTTATTTACAGTAAAATTGGTGTTCAGCCCCAACTTCAAAAACACATGCCAGACTTGGGAACCACTTCAGACAATGAGTCGTATAGATGTTTTAAACTTATTTTGTGGTGATGAACATGCAGCCGAGGTTTGTCGAAGTATTATTTGTAAACCTTTTCTCGTAGTAATATTGAGAGTTTGTTAAAATCTTGAATAAAAAGGGGATCTTATAGAAATATTAAATTAATCCTGTTATAGGTAAGATTCATCCTTCATAAATTACTTGAAAATAATTCAGGCAAATGTTTACAATTAAAATGTTTGACTGATTTCCTCTTCATAAATCAATGGAAATTCATTTATTTTATGAATATCCATATGGCTGACACATTCAAAATTGCTTCTATAATCTCACTTCCTAAAGGGCGGTGAATGAGTGATCATATCACTCGTCTCCTTCAAGGCGTCCGTGGTTTGAGTCCCGGAAAGGTCAAACCCGGGATGTAGAATTATGATGCAGTCACAACATAACAGCATTGAGTCAGAGATACCGTCATGATGGAGGTTTGTAGAGCTAAGTATAGTAGTTTATATTTCTTTTTCTGTAATGGCCAATAGTTTTTCAAAGTGTTTTTCTTGTTTTGTTGCAATGATAAAGTTTTCTATAGATTTTCACTTGTGTGATGCACCTGTTAAAAATAATAGAGAGACAGTTATGGATACTCATAAAGTTAGTTTTCCATGGTGCACTTACTGCACTTTTCTGTACCTTTTGCGATAAAAATTGCAAGTTGTTTTGATATCCATCTTAGTTTCAGGCAAATACCTACTTTAGTTTTCCAAATACCTTAACATTTTCCCTTAAAGTATATGTTTAAATGAGATTGTTTTTCTTCAATAATGTTTGTATACAATATAGTGACAAATATTTCTTGAATTTAGTGTATTGCTATCACAGACTTTAGTTTAGCATTCTCTGTTCAATAAAATATACTTGTGTGTGTGTGTGTAATGAAAACAAATCATACACACCTAAAATGTTTTAAGACATATATAAACACTATATCTGTAGTGTCAGTTATATTATTGCTTTTCTGTTTTGGTATGAATATGCAGTATAGGCAGCATCTGATCAAACATGTTTTACAGTGAGTGTTGAATCTTTGGTAACCAGGGTTTTGCTTGCAGTGAGAGTTCAGGTGGGACTGGCCTTACCTTAACCGACTAAATTTCCCCAAGTTATCATTTTCGCTAGTGACTCGGCCGTTGTGAGCGGTTTTACGGTTGGCCATGATTGGTACGAAGCAGTCACGAAGGTCCCGCTTTCACAATTCCCCCCTCCTGTAGCCTCCAGACAAGTCCGGACATAATGCCGCAAGGACAGTTAGGCTCAGTTCCGCGTCCACTTTTCCTCCGCCTTGCTATTGATCGACTCGTCCTTCATACTCTCGTGATCTGTTTTGTTTCAATTCCACGTTGGAAGAAAAGTGAACAGGTGGAATTAGTTATGGATAGAGCGGATTCATTGGGTGTGAAAGTAGAATTGAAGCAAAAATACTGCTGGTTTATGTTAATTATTGGACTAGAGTGCTCTTGACACGCTCTTGACAACTCTGAGCCAGTTATAAGTAAGGAGAATAAGTGGTCACCCAATCACGCACAGCCAACCAAAGGACGTGAATTTGATATCGACCAGTGGCCACTCACAATTATTTGGACACTCCTCTCTGTGACGTGAACACTTATTTTTGTGTCTTATAATACTATCCAAAGCGTCTGATTTATATTTAACTACACAAAACTTTACAACTACCGCAAAACTACAGCAAAACTTGTTGCTGTAGTAAAGTAATTGCAGTGAAATAATGGGAGACAACTCCTTTATTTTCTGTACAGTTTTATGACGTGATGTTACCTCAAACATAAAAAAAATTGACGATAGCGACAAGTTTCGCTGGGGTTGTAGAGGTTTGTTCGGTTAAACATACTTAATAAATCTTCAACACTTATTTATTAATTGCATACAAAAACGTTGAGCTCCAACTGTAGACTATACATCGTATATTGTGTTTTCAATTTCTTTTTTGTGATGAAATTACATCTGCAGTACTTAACTGGTTGAAATTTAGGTAGAGATGTACGAACAGTTTCGAGGGGAAACTACTGAGAATGTTTCGTTTTTAGTTAACTACAAAACAGCCGCAGAAACCATTATATAATGACTAAGGGAATTTACACCGGGCGGTAACCATAAACAGGTACTCCTGTTACGAACAGGTTTACTAGGATACGATCGCAACTAGATAAAAAAAAACTGCATGAAATACCGTTATTGCCAAGGGAAACACTGCTAATAGTTTCATCGTATTTTTATCTTTGCTAAACGGGAGTTGTGGTCGCGTATCGATAAAACAAACACTGTAACATTTGTAAGTTTTAAACAAAGCTAACTTTTTTGAATAGCTACAAACTTTTTGCATGTGTATAATGCGAAATTAATTATTATATTGGGAAACTGTGGGTGGCGAAAAAACTGAGTTAAAAATTAAATACTTTTTGATTATAGGACCAACTAAATAACTTTATCAGAAACCCTGTCATATTAGATTTTTAAAAAAATGTATCTGAATGTTTCAAAAAAATTAAGTCGAATCTTGGTCTACCACATGTCATAATACTCCAACTTTTTTTGTATTTGGGTTCTTGATTTTTACTCTATTGAAGTTAATTAAAGATAAAATCGGAAGTCAAACAATATATTTCCATTCTGGAAGGAATTGGGGAAAAAAGGGGGGAGGGGTTGAAGATAAAATAACTTTCCCCTCTATTTGCAATCAAATTCATTCTTTTTTGGTGAGAATGATAATTTTTTTAGGATTTTGGCGGGGGGAGGGGGATGAAATATGTCCTCTATAACCCCCTCTCCTTGCTTACACCCTTGTTCTGACTAACGATGTATTTATATTTTAATAGGCCTAGATTCTTTAATTTCTTTTTATTATCAGCCAACGGAACATATAATTATGTTACGGTCTTTGTCAATTATAAATTAGTAAATTTACACTTTACAATCAAGTATTAATGAGAAAATAAACCACAGAACACAAAAATTATCATTGACTTAAAACAAAACTCTACCAAATATTTTCATAGAATTTAAAACAAAACAGCTGATAAAGGAGATATAAGTTCAAAACGAGAAGAAAAAAAAATTTGAACAGCGATTCTATATGGATTTTTTTTAACCTGTACTGCATTTTATAACCTATAAAAACTAAACTTCAATGATAAACTAGTAAGCAGTAGATATAATGCGTCAAGGATAGAGAGCCCACGAGAGCTGCCACCGGACAGTCGACCTCAGCGCTCCACTGATTCCATGCGTCGCCCGCGCGAAACAGCGCGCACTCGGCGGGCATCAGAGAGCATCGAAGCGTGGTCGATGTTCCAGTGGCCTTCCGAGATGCGTGCTGTCGGCCGTTAATTAGGATGATAGCCCGGCCTTAATTATGACGGCCGTCGGTGGGAGGCGTCGACACGGCAAAACACGGCGTCTTTTTTTTTATTGTTCCCACGCCCAGGGACGCGCGCAGCCTTTACCCAAACAACGCATTTTTGCCTCTCAAGGCTACCAGCAACTGTTCAATGCAACTGCAAGCAGGTTTGCGTGTCAAGATACGACCTCCACTGGCTTGCTCTTCCCACTACAATTTGTTCTGTAAACTTGACTTTATTTAATTTCTAGAAGCAAATTTCGTTAAGGTGGAATCTTTGTCAATCAACAGTTCAAATTGAATTGAATTAAATAAAATTATTACGACCTAAAAATATTTTAAAGCAATGTTGTGTCCTTCGAGTCCTATCTCTCCACCTTGATATTTAAAATAGCCTTCTGCAATGTAGCAAGACCACGACACCCCACGTTTCAAAACATGTGCTCGCGTATCAAGTGTTACGTAACGTGGCATTACAGATGTCAAGGAGGGACAAATGTTGTTGACCTTCATCGAACGCAGAAAAATTAAGTTGGGGACCTAGAAAAGTTGCTTCTTCTTTTCTTCTCCACAGTAGTGTGACCTTCATTGACATTGGCTAGGTACCCATCAATGTGTTGGAGCCAGTAGATGTGATATGGAGTCAGGAAGTTTCTTTGGATATTGGCTACGTAATGTAATTACGCAAAGCATTTGGTTTACACTGCTCGTTTCTTCGAATGTCTTTCGGAAACTAAGAAGATTAAAAATGTTTGTGGAAAGCAAGGTGGCTGTGGGTATGGGATATTGGAATTCCCAGAAAGCCCACAAAACTATATTTCATACATCCTCTTTAAAGATCAGAAAATTCCGTGAATTTATATATAGCTACTCTAAACTTCAAACATTTTCGTAGCTGTGTTTCTGTTGCCAATGGAAATATATCATTCATATGACCAGTAATACGCTATGCTAAAATACAACCACCCGAAATCCATAGATAGAATTAGGTATATAAAATTATGTATGTAAAGAAAATTAAAAACAAATCTCAGTTAGAAAGATTAAATAAAAAAGCTAAAGTAGCAAAGTGAATAAATTACTATTACCATAAAACCAACTTTACTTTCTGGTCTTCATATCCACACAACCTCCGTGTCTTTATATCTACATTACTTAAGTGTCTCAATATCCACATAACTTCCCAGTATCTATAGTAGTTTAATCAGAATATCTGTGTCACAGGCCCTAGACAAAAATACACCAGCGTACTTATTATGTATAATAATTAATAACTACGGTGATAACGCTACTGAATAAATAATATCTTATCAAACTAAAAATAATTCAATTTTTACTGAGTTTTTTTCTGTTCGTTCAAAGTAAAACATACCGTGTTAAATAAATTATCAAATTGCTGATTTTGCCATAAAAAATGTGTTTGTAGTTCGTCGTTTAGACGGAGCTTTCTACGGAAATCTAAGAGGTATGAGAATTTCCTTTACAATAGTTTTGCAAGTTAAGAATGCCTGATCTAGTTTAATCATTAAAAACTATTTGTTATTGGGTGAGGGACGTTTAGATACAGTTTCGGTACAAATTCCTGACATTTTCAACGACTAGGCAGGACAAAGGTTCTAATTTAGGACACTTGTTCTTCAAGTCAAATTTCCCGGACCACTGTAATTATTGTAATTAATATTTGTTGCATGAAATAATAAACTGAATGCTTCTTTCCGGCGGTTATAATCTGTAACATTATTTATATCATGATCTAACACCCTAACAATAAAAGCTTAAGAAAATCAACGTAAAAACCTAAGTTGTAAAGTTATGCAAATATTTGAATAAATAAATTAAAATACAGCTCTAACACATAATTTGTAATAACAGGGATTATTTTATAGTAATAAGATCATAACGTGATGCTACAGGAAATAGTTGATAAACAACAATGCCATATAAAATGAGTCAAAGATGTACTTGCCCCTATTGGTTTGTGTCTGAAACTTTAAATATTGATAGTATATATTTGCTTCTCACTTCCTGACGTCTGAAAACAGAGAATATTCTCTTCTCCTTGCTTAGTACAAAACACAAGATTTCAAACTGGACTTACGGACATTTCCCAACAATCTCACGATGTAGATTGGCATAATATATGTGAGTGTTCTGTTAGAGGATTTTTATTATTTCCAGATATTTACGGCAGAAATCGTCTAACTATTATATTGTGTTGTTGTTCAAGCTGAAGATGAGGGCCCTCATGGAGAAAGCCAGGTTCCTGTACAAGCCCTACGTGTTGGCCGTGGTGTCGCTCAGCTACATGGTAGCCGAGGTCGGCCATTTCCTGATTGGTAAGTACGCCTAGTTCAAGTAACCAATATCCACTCATAGACAGAATTCACCGCTGGCTTGCAGATCAAAGGTCGCTTAAGTAGGTGACCTTAGTAACACCCCAGCATCTGACAGATAGCTAGCTGTTCACGTGTTGAGAAATATATTTGGCAAATGTTTTCTACTTGATCACAACAAGACTTAGAACTTTTTCCCGACCCAATAAAATAACTTTTTTTTTAAATTTAGATATCATTACGAAGGAAAATTTCATTTGTTATAACCAGCACACAGATTCTGCTATCGCGCAAAACAGTATAATTAAACAATTGCCCCTACGACGCATAAAAATTATAAATTATTTATTGATGAAAAACTAACTTAAACGGCATGAAATAAATGGCACACATAAATTAACCAAAGCAACGTATGTCGTAGAGAGACAGGTGCATTTTGGCTAAGATGTTTCCGGGCAACATATAATTCAAAACACGGTAGCTCATTCTCACTGTTGTGGTACAATAAGGAGCTGCTATACTTACAGGCGAATTACAGCGGCTGAGAAGCGCGGTAATCTTTTTCTGACTGGACTCAGCCGATTGAAGAATGAGCTCATATCATCGTTCATAGTCAATAAAGAAATAAGCAGTGCAATTTCGTAACACGGTGTAAATTCTAACCAGCTTGTTACCACCGCTGTTGGTCCTAAACCAAATACCAAGAAGGGCGAAGATCTGTGGTACCTAGACGGGATTACAATATATATATATATATATATATATATATTAATTATCATCAAATAAAGAAATCAGCATAATAATTTACCAAACTCCCTACGGTAGTACCACCCAAATAAAATAAATCAACAGCAAAGCCAAAATCTGAAGATGACATAATGGGGTATAAAAATTATATATATATATATTTGAAAAGACAAATATGCTTTACACAAAATATTTACAAAAATAAATTGGCTTGACATGGATTTATCTTTTAAATAGTTATTACTTGCTACCATACAAACTAAACGGTCAAATTGTTTACACATACTAATTTGCTGCTTAATTGGTTGTGATTCGACACTTCATTAGTGTCAGGTCTGTTTGGGTCCCCATGTGAACAGTGGACCAATCAAAGATGTAGACAAAATAAACAATGGTTGAAGTTCAGCCTTTCGCGGAATGAACACTGTTTTCAGTCTTCGCGTATGATTCAACATTTTTCGAAACAAATAAATAAAAATTGAACCCTTATAAGAAAAATTAAGTAAACTCCCACCAACGGTTTCTTCCTTGTGATTAAAGACCGTCTTCAAGAGAAGCCATTCCCTTGTTTGACTGAGTCATTGAGGATGTGTTTGCTTCCGCAATGAATGGCTGTGATCCATATGCCGACAGAACATGTGCTTGAAAGAATCTCAGCCAATCATGTAACGCAATGTTACAGTATTTTAACACACATCTTGTCTTGAAATTTTTTCGCATAAAATGCAGGGCTAAGGACTAGAAAATCTTTTGGGGTCAGTGATTCCGTGTAGAGACCCCGACAGTTCGTACGATTTACTCGGGAAAATGTCACCTACTCATTGGCCGCTAAACCTTCGAGACGTCCCAACGTAGCATCCCGTGATTCGATACAGCTTCGCTTGGAATTTTTTCATTGGGCCAGAGACCTCCAGATGAGTTGTGAGCCAATAGCATAATCAGCACTAAGAATAACGTTTTTAACTTAAGCCTATCGCGAAATGAATTCGCGAAATTTTCCTGTCTGTAGACATGGTCCTGCGTAAGTACGAATGATGTTTGAAATAGCTTCTGACGAGAGGATCGACTTGACTGTCGCAGGCGTGACGAGCAAGGCCACGGCCACAGACATCCACTACGGAGACATCAGCTGTCAGCTCAACAACACCGAGCTGACTGCGGCCGAGATCCCCGTCAGGTGCGACAACGCCACCAGCCCTGAAACGTAAGTTCTCCTTCCCTTCTCTCCGAGTCTTTCTCAGCCCTCGACAGTGATTCCAGGAGGCCATTTATATCCCTGCGCACATTGCATAGAGAATTAGAGCGTGTTCTTTTGTCGCAGGCATGCAGATAACTTACACAACTTCATTTTTAAGCGAGTTTCTTAAGGGGGTGCGTCCCTTTTTGTCATTATGTTATATTTACGTCAAATGGCTTACCTTTCACAATATTAGATTAGCATGGAGAGTATATTTTTGCATAATTAGCTGCGGAACTTACATTTTTTACGTTATTTTCAGCGTATAAATAAGAATAACCAAAGGATTACAAAATTAAAACATTTTAGGTTAAAAGGTAATACTTCTTGCTACTTCATGATAGGCTATAATTTTATTTAAAAAAATATTTTTTTTAGCAATCATTTTAAAATTATTATTATTTTTTATAGCATTCAGTGATGATCAATGCGAGTTCATGTTCGAAGTGAGTAAACCTCTGTACACGTAAACATAAAAAATTAAAATTAGAAATCTTTAGGCCAAATAATTTCACAATTCGTCTGAAAACAGTAATATACTAAAAATGATCCACAATATCTAACAGATAAGCTTGTAAGCTTCGATTTCATTCTTCGCTACAACTCGAAAATAATAACTAATTTCACGTATCAAATTTATTTCATCAGTTTGCAAGCACTCTTCCATCCACGTGGCAAGTGAGTCGTAGAATAACCTGTCGGAGAGCCGAAACCTTTTCCACTCGATTCACTCAGGGAGAAATAATACCTTACCACTTTAATATAAGGCCATTTCAAAGTAATGATATAGCTATTGTAATAACTGTTATGATTTTCTTAACTGTAGTGTATTGCTGTATTTGCATTAAATCAAGCTGATATTTAAATATTCTAGTGAAAGGTTTATTGTCGGGTACATGTTAAAACAATCAATGGTTGAATTTTGTCAGATATAGTAAATAAATACATAAAATATTTAAATAATTTGTTTTATAATAATAATATTTAGTTACGGTATGTATTATTAGTTAAAGATTTTTTGTTACTTACCAAATGTTAAACGGAAATGTTTACGGACGATAATCATACGTGATAACGTCATAAGAAAACATTGATGAATAATTGCATACTTTTTTATTTTCAGATATTATTTACAGTTTTCGCAAATTTAATTTAAATAATTTGTTTGAATATAATCAAGAACAATTAGTAAAAAAGCCCGCCTTAACCTGTTTGATATTATAGAAGATTTTCTCGCACGGTGGTTGGCC
Organism: Bacillus rossius redtenbacheri; assembly: GCF_032445375.1. Lineage (NCBI taxonomy): Eukaryota > Metazoa > Arthropoda > Insecta > Phasmatodea > Bacillidae > Bacillus > Bacillus rossius. Next base: position 59,729,899 of record NC_086338.1, read on the forward strand.
GGTTCTTGCACGCTTGGCTCAGGCGGAACGTGACAATTTTTCGTGCGTGCAGCCGGCGTTCATCGATTCTTAAGACGTTATCAGGTCAATAAAAATGAGCAGGATATCCGCAACCTTGGGAAGGACCGTGCATGAGTGCGGCGTGTCGTGTCCGCAGCTGCGCCAACCTGACGCTGAACGGCAGCAGCTACTGCGAGTGGACGTACAACGGCCTGGGCATCGACTACCAGATCCTGGCGGGCCCCAGCTTCATCGCCGTGTACACCGTCATGGGAGTCGTGCTGGGCGTACTCGCCGATCGCTACAACAGGTGCGTGCGAGCCTCCTATGTTGCTTCACAGAGATACATCATTTCTGAACTGTTTCGGGCATGTGGAAAAGTTACAGTAAGCTATTGTTATGCCATTTCTGAACTATTTCTGTAACTTTTCAGAAACGATTCAAATTATTCAGTATTTAAGGCAGAGCTATAGTTTTACCGAACATATCTTTATCATTTTATGCTGTATGGAATGTTATGCTGTACGGGAACTGAGATATTTGTCATTTTCTGAACTCTTTTCAGATGGCCATGGACCAACAATTTTTATTTATTTATTTGTTGAAGAGTTACAAATTAATGAACTCTTAGTACTTTTCTGCAAAACCATTATTTGTCAATTGTTGGCAAAATTATATTTTTTTATCACCAGACAGGAAAAGTTTGAATTTTGCTATTAGTTTTCTGTGAAATATATTAGTTCGTAATTGAACCTGAAAAATAAGATATCTGTTACAATAGAAAAACCGCTTTCGTTTATTTATTATATTTAACAGCATTATACATATTACGCTAATTTGTTTGGTGCAGATAGTTGTGTTAGATTAAAATTTCATCAAATTGTTGAACGTGATTCAGTGGTTCTGGTGCTACGGGTGTTTTTTTTTTTTGGTACGTAATTACTTCTAGCGTCAAGTTAACATAGTCCAATAGCAAAACCAGCGAAATTCGAAGTAGGTACAGGTTATAGCTTTAAACATGAGAGTAATTTTGGTGCCAGGAGGGACTTTAATCATAGATTGTGATCACATATATGTACATCTAGTTTACTTTATTGACTGACTCGCAATTCTTTTGACATACCCTGAAAGACCGTAAGCCAGTTACAAGCTGTCTAAATCATGCAAAACGCATTTGAAAGAACTACAATGGACCGAGTAACTGCTGTCAGATTTCACTTTCGCCCATGATTCGGAAAGTTTTTTTTAGATATTCTTCAAGCATTGAAAATAACATTTGCTCTCATGATAAGGGTCAATCATTGTATGAAAATTTATTGCACTCTAGACTTTCACCAAATAACAACACGAATTTATCAGGTCTTTAATTATTCATAAGACACAGTGAAACTGAAATGATATGTTTTATTTTTTGTAGGGTACGCAGCCTTGCGATATGTACTTTCATATTCAGCATCGCCATCTTGCTATCCGGAGCTGTACAAAGCTACTGGCAGCTTGTTATCCTGAGGTTGCTATTGGCCGTTGGGTGAGTGTAAATTTCTCTAGATATTAAAAAAATATTTTATTATTTTTTACCATTTTTGATTCAAATGTGTTTTAATTTTATTTGAAAGATTTGTATCATTTATCCATTTATATAAACCGGAAATAATGGCGGTTTCGATGGTCTTCAGGATAGACTACACATTTCCCTGTACACTTGGGCAAATAACGCAAGTTCATTGGCTGCTGACTTGTAAGTCGTCTCAGCTGGTTTGTTTATGATTCGATAATTCTTTGGTTGAGCGTTTATAATTGGTTAAGATTCGTCCAGATGAACAGTAAGCCAACAAAATAATCTAAAAAGTATATGTATTTGAATTCTAACTATCGCAGAATGAATCCACGAATCTTTCCTACTCTATCCATTTATCCTGATGTGCAAGCTTCTGTAGTTTTCATCAGCACATCTGTATTAATTACACCGCCCAATGATAGCAGTTTCAAATTTATTTTTCTCTCCAGGGAAGCTGGTTGTAATCCGATGGCTACGGGTCTTCTCTCAGACATCTTCCCTGAAAACAAGCGAGGACTCGTCCTGTCCATCTTCAACTGGGGAATCTACGGTGGATACGGAATCGACTTCCCTATTGGCCGTTACATCCCCAAGCTCGACCTCTGGGGGCTGGTAAGTTTTCGGTCACCGTTTTAAAAACATAAGTAAATAAACAAGGCTGCGCGCACTTACGTATATATAAACCAGTCATTAGTGGCTGGTAGATTTCCCCTTCTTTTTGGATTGAATATGGTTGTATAATATGAATTTAGGTATTTTCATGTTAGTTTATCGTCCTTCGGGATGGAAAACTGTAAATGAATAGAGGCACGTATTTTTTGAGAAATAATTTGATGTCTCATTAGACTGAAATAAGTTCTGCTCATGCTAGCGATTGTTTCCTTGTAATTGGCAGCCGTCTGCAAGAAACCATTGCCGTGTTTGGCGCGTTTGCTTTCACACTGGATGGCTGTGATTGGTGTGCTGACAGCATACATGCACCTGAAATAAACCCGGCCAACCATGTAACACAGACAAAGCTACAGCTTTAACACACAGCTGGTCTGGAAATCTTTTCGCGAACATTGTCCTACCAATGAACCAATGAAAATTTCAGTCAAGCGTCAAATGGCGTTTAAATTATAACCAAAAATTTTCTGGTCTCTACATGTGTTTAAAGATCTGGAAATTTCATAGATTTATTTGGTCGCAATTTAGATCAAAATTGTATAATTTCATGTTGAGTTATTGAATGATCTGCAGTTATTTAGACGCATCCCTCTACGATCTTTAACAGTCTACTGTAATAAATCAAGCCAATCTCGTACAGTTCACTAAAACCACAAGTTCTCACAACCAAGTTGATCAATGGAGAAGCGCATTCTAGGTCATAAAATAAATCTCTCAGGAGATAAATGGCACTGATTGGCCATTCCACGCTGTGCATTGGTTGGGTCTTCCACCTGGTTGGTATTCCCCTCTCCAATAATTGGAGAACCTTCACAGCTTCTGTGTATACGATGTACCACGATGTTTGGGATCTATGTTGTCTTGTGGCTGCTATAGGCCAATGGATAAATGTAAATTTTCAATAGATTTATTGAAAAAATTTTTTTTACTTGTTCAATTATCACGTGTATATGTATTAAATATTGCAATCTAGCCTGGTACTAAATAATAGCGTGAATGTGGCAGGACGACTATTAGGAGTCGCAGTTATCTCCAGGCAACACTCTACTTGCCTTAGCCTTTCAGTGGTCTCATTAGTCAGTACCAAGATCACATCCTCTGGTGGGTTATACGTAATTGGGTAATTACTTTTTTGTTTATTACCTTCTCAGAATAGTGTGTCAAGAACATTGTAGTCTAAAAATCAATTTATAGCGGACATATATAATTAATATAATAGTTAAAGACCATTACAAAATAGAATATTTCCACATAATTATGATCAAATCTTTTCTGAGAAATGCTAGTCATTTATGTAACTTTCACTATCTTCTAATCATGATTTTTAAAATATTATCACATTTTGCGAGAGGTATATATTTATAGGTATGGCACAGGCCTGTAAAAACCAAAGTACAGCCATTTATACACAGTCCTTCATTTTAAGTCCATTAAGATACGTAATTTTACTGTAGTAAAGATTTTCTAGAACTCTAAAGTTTTCTTTGATAAAACCAATAATTACTAAGACTGGTAATGAACAAATATGACCGTATTCATGCAGGGGCGTAGCCAGGGGAGGTTTTAGGGGTTAAACCCCACCCCCCCCTTAGCAGCTAATCTTTAATTAATTTCTTATTCATCACTCAAACAAATTTCATATTAAAATTAATATTTTTTTATCATTACAATATTTAAATTTAAGAACCGAAAACTGCTAAAATAGCATTAATTACACCTTAAAATCCAAATTTTCCCGGGGGAGCACCCCCGGACCCCCCGCTTTAATATGGGGGGGGGGGCCCATGCTTCTTAACACCCCCCCCCCCATACACAAATCCTGGCTACGCCACTGTATCCATGTGAGAATCCACGAGTTACGCCTGCAGTGTAGTAGTGGCTGTGTTGGGCGCAGGGCTGGCGCGTGTGCTACTACGGCGCCGGCATCGCGGGCTTCATCGTCATGTTGCTGCTGGCCTTCACGGTGCGGGAGCCAGAGCGCAAGGCCATCGGCGAGGAGAGCGCGCGCGCGGGCGGCGACCAGACCCCGAGCCAGACCCGCGCCCCGGCCGACTGGCGCGTGCTGCTGCAGCCGCGCGTCGTGGCGCTCTGCCTCGCCGCCTCCATCCGGCACACAGGTGCGTGATAACCTCTTACAACCCGCGGAGATGCCACCTGCATGATAGTCGCCTGGGGTGCCCCTGTGTGCGGGCTTCCCGCTTCACTCGTCTGCACTGCGCGTAGCCAGACCTGCCAGGCGCGTGACTCGCGGAGATGCCACCTGCCTGATAGTCGCCTGGGGTGCCCCTGTGCGCGGGCTTCCCGCTTCACTCGTCTGCACTGCGCGTAGCCAGGCCTGCCAGGCGCGTGACTCACGGAGATGCCACCTGCATGATAGTCGCCTGGGGTGCCCCTGTGTGCGGGCTTCCCGCTTCACTCGTCTGCACTGCGCGTAGCCAGACCTGCCAGGCGCGTGACTCACGGAGATGCCACCTGCATGATAGTCGCGGCGCCTGGGGTGCCCCTGTGTGCGGGCTTCCCGCTTCACTCGTCTGCACTGCGCGTAGCCAGGCCTGCCAGGCGCGTGACTCGCGGAGATGCCATCTGCATGATAGTCGCGGCGCCTGGGGTGCCCCTGTGCGCGGGCTTCCCGCTTCACTCGTCTGCACTGCGCGTAGCCAGGCCTGCCAGGCGCGTGACTCACGGAGATGCCATCTGCATGATAGTCGCGGCGCCTGGGGTGCCCCTGTGTGCGGGCTTCCCGCTTCACTCGTCTGCACTGCGCGTAGCCAGGCCTGCCAGGCGCGTGACTCGCGGAGATGCCATCTGCATGATAGTCGCGGCGCCTGGGGTGCCCCTGTGCGCGGGCTTCCCGCTTCACTCGTCTGCACTGCGCGTAGCCAGACCTGCCAGGCGCGTGACTCGCGGAGATGCTATCTGCATGATAGTCGCGGCGCCTGGGGTGCCCCTGTGCGCGGGCTTCCCTCTTCACTCGTCTGCACTGCGCGTAGCCAGGCCTGCCAGGCGCGTGACTCACGGAGATGCCATCTGCATGATAGTCGCGGCGCCTGGGGTGCCCCTGTGTGCGGGCTTCCCGCTTCACTCGTCTGCACTGCGCGTAGCCAGGCCTGCCAGGCGCGTGACTCGCGGAGATGCCACCTGCCTGATAGTCGCGGCGCCTGGGGTGCCCCTGTGTGCGGGCTTCCCGCTTCACTCGTCTGCACTGCGCGTAGCCAGGCCTGCCAGGCGCGTGACTCACGGAGATGCCATCTGCATGATAGTCGCCTGGGGTGCCCCTGTGTGCGGGCTTCCCGCTTCACTCGTCTGCACTGCGCGTAGCCAGACCTGCCAGGCGCGTGACTCGCCTGCTCGCTTTAGCGATCCGAGAAACTGGCTGCTTTTGCTGATGATTGCTATTTGCTGGACTATCTTTGGAGATGTTGTCGCGGTCGCTTTGTGGCCTACTACGAACGGTCTGTCGCTAAGCTAACTCAAGACTGTCGTTGTCAACTGTTGATTCCCAGGCGGCGAAAAGTGCTTAGAACTGAATGCTGATTTTGTTTAAAAATGAAGTATATATGTAGTAAACTAAAACTGTCTGTAAAAACCTTTTTCTTCACGAGTGAGGCGCAAGCATCTTTTATTAAATGTTTATTTAATTAGTAATTAAGAATTGTTTATACATAAATAACATGTTTACTCTCTCTGTGCATCGAAATAAGATCCAGGATGGATTGGGTAACCAAACATTTAAAGTAAACAATTTTTTAATTAATTTTTTGGATTTTTTTCGGAAATATTCTGTCGAAAATTAAAGATTTCAAGATTACGGTCAAGGTCAAGGTCAAGGTCATGACCTCTGATGAGGCTTCTGAGGAATATTGCTCCTTTCCGAAGAATTTTGGCCTCTCCAAATTAAAAAAAAATCGGAACATTTTCCCTGAAAACGGGAACTTTTTTCCTCAAAATAGGGAAATATTAGGAATTTTGAGTCCAAGATGGCCGTAGTGACGTCACAATACAAAATGGCTGACACTGACACCACCAGTACACACTGGAACCAGCGCCAGTAAATAATATTATATACTACTATGATGCATATAATGAAAAGAAAATTTTATAACCATATTGCCTGCATGTTTAAAAGTTTCAGAAACACTTTACTTAATTATATTACTTAAAATATGGAGGGTTGGCAACACGAAAATTTTAAAATTTGCCAAAGCTTGTGATGCAATGTTACGTTTTGGATACTTTAAAGATAAATATTTGAAAACATAGTAGTATTTTAATTGTTCAATATTGCATTTATTGCGGCTTTGTGAATAATATCGGCCCCAGTTCTGGGCTTGGTCCTCGCTAGGGGAGTGCGTGCCTCATAATTGACGGCAGTTTGTTCCCCAGGTGGGCTGTGCTTCGCCTACAACTGCGACCTGTACTACCAGAACTACTTCCCCACGGAGGACCTGGGCTGGTGGCTGTTCATCGTCACCTTCGGCATCGGCAGCATCGGCGTCATCGTGGGCGGAGTCATCTCCGACAAGTTCGTCGCCCGGATGGGCATCAAGTCACGGGTGGCCGTGCTCGCTCTCAGCCAGGTCTGCATCCGCACTGCCCGTCGGATCACACGAGTCCGTGCGCTATTCATCCAGCTGTCGTATTTCCCGCCCTTTCGCCATTGCTGACATCCGACATGTGCGATGTGGATAAGTCAGCGCAGTGTTGTTTGACGCAGCGTGCCGTGCGTGTGTGCGCCTTCACCCCGACCCGGCACTAACCGAGCCGCTTGTGTTCTGGTCATTTTCTTGTGGATTCCGGCCGCCAGGTCGCAGCACTGCGCTGTCGCCATCTTAGTTCACTCAGAGTTTATCGTTCATTCAGTTCAGTATTTCCTTTTTTCTGGCGGGTTACGTTTTACATCTCACAGGGACATTTCCGTAATTAGTGGTGGAAGCAGATGGGAGATTGTTTGGGAGATATGTTATGAAAAAAATTTGCTAAATATCAATGGAGACAGTGTGTCACTATGGAGAAGCCATGTCGCTCACTGATACTACTGCAGGCCAATATGTCGGTCTGTTAGTGTGAATAGTAATGTAATGTATTCAAATATATGTTACTAAATATTTTTTTAACCCCCCCACTTATTTGTGTCTATTCCTCTATGTAATGATTTGTTGAATTTTTTTTCCAAATAGAACAGTTTGTCACAACTGGTTTTAAGTACAATTGTAACCCCGCCCCCTAATTATTTTTATAATGATTTTTTTCTAAATATATTAATTAAATTATTGAGTTTTTAACAGTGTACATAAATAATTGTGTGGTTTCTTGATGAGGATTCCAACGTTGACTTATAATGACGTTTCAACAGCTGATCGCTACCCCCGGCGCGTTCGGCAGCGTGTATGCTGATCCTCTGTGGGCTATGATCACTCTCGCCATCTCCTACTTCTTCGGTAAGTCTTCCCGAACGCTGGAATTACTATAAATGCTTCGTGTAACTTGCCTCAAATCTGAAAACTCTGAAAAGGGCAAACCAATGGTCAATAGTGCGTGCCGAACGTCTGGCGTGCTGTCAACGCGGTACGAATAACGAGAGGGGTAAGCATGAGGGAAGGGAATACCATCAGTGGGGCGTGGCCAAGGAGGTTGGAAAAATCCTTGGGCATGCCATTTTCCTTCAAGTACTACACCCATTCAGTATACCAGTGTCTTTGCAATGAGTAATGTTTTCAAAAGAATTATTGGATTCCACTGGTACTTCTCTTGAGAACCATTACATTTTTTTACTTTGCGCTGTCATTTTTGTGCAGTTAAATACATACTTGTTTTCTCTCCATTATATATATTTTTGTGTAATTTATTTTCTGTTTAATTTTTAAAATCATTTGGAAAATTATTATACCTATTCACTTTTGACCACTTTCAAGTAATATTCTACTTTTTCGGAGTCTGTTTAGTTTTATTGTATTGAAAATTAACACAATAAATCAAATATTTAATTCAAATGTACATCTTTACACATAAGGCAGCAGTACTAGATGTAATTGTCAGTAGGAATAACAAACCTGCAGTCCACAGCAGCTGGCTACCTCTAATTAACGTACATTATAGTCCTAATTGTTTATTTTCGCAGTTGGTGTAAAAAAAGGCCAAAAGTCTTTGTAATTATCGTCACTTGCGTGAATCTTTACGCCCATGATATAACCCTAAGAGAACGTGTGTTGAAAATATTTGTGAGAGAAGGAGAAATTCAGGGCGGTATAGCGTTTGAATGGTAGTTCCAGCCTTAAACAGTGTAAACAGTGGCACTGATGGAAAGATGCTGGGACCCCGTGGTGTTGCAGCCGAGATGTGGTTCGGCATCGTGTTCGCCGTGCTCGTGGAGATCATCCCGCTGTCGATGCGCTCCACGACCATCGGAGTGTTCCTGTTCGTCATGAACAACATCGGCGGCAACCTTCCCATCCTGGTCGACCCTGTGTCCAAGGCGCTGAGCTTCCGCGAGTCGCTCTACATCTTCTACGTCGGCGCCTACCTCCTCAGTGAGTTACACTTCAACCAGTACTGCTCAGCACTGATCCCACGGACGGACTCAAAATTTCACGTTTCCGTTTACCGCTAAGATATACTCCTTCATACTCTGTATACTCAGGAAAATGTTACCTGTTAATTGGCTACTGACTTTTGAGACGTCGTAACTGCGCAGCTGGCCCAGAATCCTGCGCAGAAACAATGAGCCAACATAAAATAGTACAGAGGTAACACGAACAAAGAACCCGCGAATTTTTCCGTTCTCTAACCATTGCTATTTTTTTTACAAGAATTGACCACAAAGATGCACACACGCAGAGAACAAGCAGGGCTGTCAAACGCTGGGGGAGAGGAGTGAGGGAGGGAATCCCCGAGGTCCTTTCTGAGTTCCAAGCTCCAGTTTCGAGATCATTTTAATGCTTGGGTTTGCCCAATGATGACAATTGCAAGTCTGTTGTTAATATTATTCATAGGAAAGAATACAAGTAATGCGATACCCATTATTCATGTTACAGTTATGGCCAAAGTAACGTGTACATTATTTTTTTAATCTTGGTGTTTTTAAAACTTGTGTGCCCCCGGACCCATGATTCCTGTCGTTGTCTGAGAACATGTCGTTGCTGTGCTGTCCATAGTTAGATGCTATTCTGTATTTACTGTATTTTTTGTAACTGTCTCTTCAGTCTGCCCACAGTGCTCGTCTGTATTTTAAATTTTCTAAGCTTGTTAAAGTTCGTACACGGAATACCCCTTATCGTTGGCGCACATGTTATTTGACACACCCTCAAGGAATAGAGACCAATGAAATATTACTGAACCACAAGGCAATAACGCGTATTTTGCTGGTCTCTAGCTTGCGTACTTGGTGTTAAACGTTTCAGAAAAATTGAAACTCAAGTTTTGTACTTCGTTTAGATGATTAAGTGAAATTACAACGAAAAGATATAGTAAAAAAAAATCATAAAATGGTGGCAATCATTTACTAAACATGGTAGCATACATGTATACATTACTTGGCGTAGTTATTTCTTACAAAATAACGGACGTCCTTAAACACTCTTGCTGCGTTCTCGCTGGCTCAGTAATAATGTTATTTACATATGCACGTCTTTTGTTCCGATTTACGGAAACATCTATCTCTTCATGTTTCAAACATAGTAGGAAAACATTATTTAAATGATTTTTTCAACATAATATGTGGACGTACGTCATTGCTGGTCTAAACTGACTTAAACCAGTTATGGTGTACACTGAAAAAATTGTATTAAATCGTAGTATTAATATGAGGTAATACTCATATTTTATACAAATGACCCAATTTATGGTCCCATTTTAATGACTTATTCGTCAATATAACCACCAGAAACTTGTAATGTTAGGTATGTTTATAGCACTTATTTTTGGTAATGAAATTACACATATTATTTACTAGATTAAACGTAAAGTATTGCGTCTGTTTGCGAGTGAAAATTAAGACGAAATGTGTGCGGTTACAGATAAATATTTGAACTTTTTTTCAACAAATCTGTTACAATACAATAGAAACAAAATGTGATATATTAATTCTGTTACGTGATTTTCACCATTCCCTTAATAATAAGAAGCGAGTCTGTGTTCGGGATATGCTCATAAGGTGGAGATAATGTCACCTTGTCCTAATTTTATGTTTCCAAAATGAGTTACTTGTGATAAAACACATGCCGAACATTTCGTGTAAAAAACTGTTGTTTTTTTTTTTATTCTGGCATTTCGTGATTTATTTGCAGGCTCCGTCATGTTCCTCGGGACCGTGTTTCTGATGGACCCGGCGCCAGCGAGCAAAGAGAAGTCCGCCGAGACGGGATTCGACAACGCAGCTTTCTCCATGGAGAGGATAGCTAGCGGGCAGAATGTCGCCGAGAGGAGCAAGCACTGAGAACACGATGTTATGACATGCGCCAACACGTACCGACACGAACCGAACAGTTGCGAATTTCAACTGGAGTCTGTTCCTACATCGTGTCGTGAGGATGGGTCAGGAGAGGGGACAGGGGATGGCCAGGCATGTTGTTTGTCCTGCCGATGGTCTGCGCCTTGTCTGCTTTACACCCAAACAGCGGCTCAAGTGCAGTGTTTGTATGTGGAAACAGCCTTAAAGGTCTGTATTATATGGATGTGATACTGTTGTACGGGGCAAATCTAACTCATACTTATGAACCATGATCAGGCGTACCCTAGCAAAGTTTTAGGGTGTTTAGACTTGACGATGGTGAGATAAAATGTGACTATGTCCCAGCATGCCATAGCCGAAATTTTAACTTCATGGTCTAAGGATGTTAGCTTACGTGTTGATCAGAATGGACTTTTACCAATCGTAAAAAAATGAACAAATATGACGAATCAAAGTTACATTCCAATGAATTTCAAGATGTATTCGTTAAGAATCTATAATATCCAGTGGCGGACGCAGAAAGTATGAGGGGGTATATGAGGAGGCGGTTTCCTGGTGAAGGCAGAAAGTTATTTTTAATGGCAAGGCGAGCTGTTATGTCACCTGAAATCACAAACCACAAAGGCAGTTATGCATGTTGATAATGATAATGTAACTCACTAAACTGCTTGTTGTTGACGTAAGGTTTTTGAATACAAATTCTTATTTTATTTAATCCCCTTCCAAAATAAATTCCTGTATCCACCACTGAGACTATCAATATGTGGTCATTACTTATAGATGTTTATAAAAGTCCTTTTATCTTAGGTCTTAAAATGTTTTAAAAATGCCATTCTTTGATCACTTTATAAAGGTTGTTAATATAAGCAACGTGTACTTATTATCAGTTTTTTTTCTTTGGAACATCCCGTTTTCCAAATTAAACTTTCCGCTTCCTTTCACGGTAATATGTCTTAGGCTTTGTTCGCGTAGGCCTTACGTAATGTAACTTCTGAACTGAAATGTGCAGTGGATGTATATGAAAATTGTCGTGGGTACAGACATTACAAAGGTGGTAAATATTATGTACCACCCCAACGAATAAGTACAATGTCTATAGTTTTTTGAAAAAGTGTACATTAAATATAATTTATAAGCTTTCAATTAATTTTTCAGAAAAAAATATTATTATAAGAGTAGCAGGCCTACACAACTATTGTCCGTGGTCACTTAGCGAAGGCTACACTGTTTTAGGTCAACATTACAGATGCAATCTTAGGAGAATAATACATTAAATATGGCGTTTTCCAAGTCATCCGTAACAAAGGTGAACTCTTTGCATTCGAAATGGCTCGAAACTACAAGCCAAGAAATATATTTGTTCGGTTTTCAATCTAAATTCATTGTACCTATGTGTCTTCTGTTTTTGCTAGATAATATGCAATTTTGTTTGAGAATCGCATTACTTGGTTATGCAGAACCTAAGTCGGGATGCTACGTTATGAAATTCCGAATTCCCGCCCACTAGCCACTTCTGCCCCTTCCACTCCACACCCGAGCGGTTGGGGAAGGTCTAATGCACAACTTTACAAACTTCCACGGTTTAATACTCCAAATATTATTGTGATCTGAGCGTATTGCATAATTTTTAAGGTTTCGAAAGACTTCTATTTATCAGTGTAAAATTAAACGTTAAAAATATCACTAATCTAAACAATCCCCACCCCCCCCCCCCCGCCCCTACTCACTAATCCTCTTTCGATGACCCTGGGTGCAGGAGTTGCATTTACCCCATTAGAACGGGTTGGTTGCAGTGACTGTCGGCGGCTAGGACGCCCTGTTACTGTTTGGCTGCAGAAGTCGTGGAAGGTACAGCCTGTGCGATCAAAGCCTTTGATACTTCTCCGCTTGGCTGGCAACAAGCGAATAAGCACCTGAGTCAGGTCTGCTACGATGCAGCCTTGAAAACACTCTTTCTTGCTTGTACCATGTGAGACCTGTACATCACATCACTTACTTATTAAATTGTTATTGTGTTTTAAAAAAAAACTAGCATTCATAGTTTTTTTTTGTAACAAAAATCTCTCATCATGAACATAGCTTTCTAAAATTAAATTGTTAGATTTATATACCTGTTGTGAATTGTAAATTATTTTTAGTGATTAATAAAAAACTTTTAATACATTGGTGCAATTATATTAAAAGATGATGGCAGCAAAATAAATTATACAACATTTTAGCTCAAATCGCTATGCGAGTGTCCAAGCCCATCTTAAGACTGTGGTCGGCGTTTCCTGACTAAAGTTCTAGTCTTTCATGCATATTTAGATGTAATATTTTATGTGTCTGTCCTGTTATTTTAACGAAGTGTAATGTATTGTGTGTTTTATAAGCCACGATAGTGCTGTTAATTTTTCATTTGTTATGCAAAAATTAAACATCGAAGTACAGTTGACAATTTCTTCTGTGTGAAATTATGGTCAATTTTTGCATTTCTAATCATTTAATGCCAAAAAATTCTCGGTGTTTTACTGAAACAGGGTACCAAGCAGATATCATCTGTTATTAATGTAGCACTTTTTGAACTAGAATATTACAATTTTTTGTTTGGACATTACATATATTTGGTAAATCATGTGTCTCGCGCACTATTTCCTCAAATTTCAATTAAATGTTTTAGATCAACATTTACACGCATATTTAGATGTTTAAAAGTAAAAAATTAATAAAAACCTTTTTAAAGAATAAATTTTGTAAATATTTACATTGCCTTTGGATTGTTGCTTAACAATCTGTTAACTTGAGTTCACTAAAATTATTTCCTTCAAGATATAATAACATCTAACTATTAATGGGATTTTAAAAGAACGATTTTTCTTACACGGAAAATATCAAGTACAAACAACGGATTTAATCATTAAAAGTTTAGTTTGTATATACTTTTAGTTTATCCTCTCTGAATTTGCTTTCAATCAATTTTAGGTATTTTTTTAACATTGGATTGTGCTTGTACGTATTAGGTATGTGAAGATAAATGATTAAGTTATAAAAATATATTTATTTCCGGTGAAAGGTGATGGTTTTTCTGCAACTGATACCTTAGTTAAGTTAAATAAATTAAACAAAATTCTTCCTGTTTTGTGGTTTTAATCTTTGCCCAAGTTCATAAAAAATACACATTGAAATAACAAATAAATTATTCATTATTGATAATAAGGACAATTTATATATTTAAGCATTTTTATAATATATAAAAAGTGTGTCTTTTAAAAATTACAAATTAAGGATAAATAGTTAGAAATGCAGCTATTATTTTTAAACTTATCACAATTGTTTCTTAATTTATTTAAATTGATTATTGCTATTTCTGATTGTTGCATTTGAGAGAGGATGATAACGAACCGCGAAAATAATTTAAAATATGATTTTAAAAAATAAATTTGTTATGTTAAATCGGAAAATACGCAGCTTGTATAAATAATATCCATTAAATATATTACATATATGATTTCTGTGTTTTTCCCTTAAATTGTAAGCAAAAATGGGAACGCTATGATTATGAACTAATTTATTTTACCTTTTACTCTCTGTTTTAGAACGCAGATTACTAGAATATTAAACTATTGTGATATGTTTTACAATATGGCACTTTGAAATGTTTGTTTTAAGCTCTTAGTTACTTACATGTAAAACGAAGCACTGCAAACTGGTTAGAAATTTTCGTATGAGTTTATTATTATTTTTGTTTGTTTACTTTACTTCTAATGCAAAAGATGACGTGTATGTTTATAAGTTGTCTAATTCTGTAATAATATAATTAAATGTTTTTCAATATAATACATTTATTTTACTACTTCTTTCCAAGCAGATACCTTAGATTCGCTGTTAATATGGTCATAATGCCTCAAGTTCTTAGCTTATTGAAATAACACTTGTTTTGGGAACAAATTGAAATTGGCCAAATATTTATACTGTGGCATTGAATGAGACTGTAAAATGCTTTTGAGGCCAAAAAGTTAAACTTATGTACATATACAAAACAAAGTTTATGTCAAAGTTTAATGTCAATAATACAGTCTATTTAGGCAGAAATATACATTGCTTGAAGAATAAATATTACTAACAGTAGGTCAGGTTTTTGAAAAACCATAAAGTAACAACTGCTAGTGTTTGTATCCGTTAAAAAATATTGATAATTTTAAATGACACAGTTGTGATACCGCAACCAAATTCAGTTTCCGTTATGGGTCCCTAAATAATTTAAAATATGATCTAGATAGCTAATCATGAAAAAAATAATTATTAGATTCTTTCATTTATTTTTCATTTCATGATTGTTACATTCTTTCAGTGCATAAACTGAAACTTTTCTAATATATTTCAAATTAATAAATGAAATTGGGAAATCCGACTTAACTTGTCCATATGGAAATTGTATGTTTTTTTATGCCAATAACGATTTGAAGGAGAGAGAATGTTTTTTTTTTTTTTTTTTTTAACTCTAGTGTAGTATTTCAAAAGTTTATGCTTCTTATAAGAAGGATCAGCGGAAATACCCACTTAATTAATGTCACTTACGAAGGAACACATGATGATTGTTTATGAATAGTGAAAACCACATGAAGTTGTTTGTAAACACTTCTTACATAACAGCAGTGGAAGAATGACTATAATGACCATTCAGATGCCTATTAAAAACTGTAAAATTTAAGAAAAGTTGCATAACACTGACCATAAACTATTAAGACACTAATCGAGAGAATTCTAGTCATTACGTCGTAGCTTTGTGACCGGGTTAGAACCTTGTTCACGAATTTCCGGCTCTGCGTTTCCACGTCTGTTGGCGTGACCTTGGTTTACACTCTGTGAAGGACAGGCTAACGGAGATGAAGTGACGTAAGTAGTCGCTAATGACGTAACGTCAAGAACAGTTAGGCTGGGTTTATAAACTACGCAAGAAACGTACGGGAGAGAGATGAGTGTAGTCACCCACCACCATGGGCGCTTGTGCCCCTGGTTACAAAAACCAGAAGCGATTAAAATATGAAAGCGGACATAGCGTCCAAGTCCTGGGAAGAAAATTGTTTTCTACTGTTTGACGATTTGCAGTTGCAGGATTGGTGACTTCTGCGATTTTCGTGCTTCGTAAACGACTGTGATTTTTGGTGTTGGTTGCATGTTGCTTGACATGAATACCTAGCATCAATACGTGCCTGACCAAAGACTGGATGTACGTAATCACCAACTGGTCGTGTTAGCCTGACCACAAACTGGACGTGGCTGGTCAATCGACTGTAATGTAGAGAGGACCTGAAAACACATGCCAAGACATGTAAAGGACTTGCTTCGCACTCCATAACGTCTGAAATAATCGAGAAACACTAGTAGTTTGCTTGTTTTTGCATTAATATAAATTATGTAATAAATATTTTATTTGTAATTTATCAAGTATAAAACCAAGCACTGTAATCGATCGAGTCAATCATTAATATAACAAGTGATTTTTTTATAAATTTTTAAATTTTCCTCCAAATTTAATACTTCAAAATACTGATTTTTAAGATGGTGTCCAGGACGGTCGACAATTGGCGTATATCAAGGTAATAAATAATTACTGCACTCTAGCGGGGAAAAATTAAACTAACATGATGACAGCTTCCTATAGCAGACGGAAAGAAAATGGCGGATCTGAGATGGCCACCATGATGTCACACTGGCTAATGTAATATCTGCCTTGGCATTAGTGGTGGGAGTCAGTCTGCAGGTGACTTCCGTGGATGAAATATGCATCGCCATTTTTTTGCCTCCACTGGGTTCTAATCAAGGACTCTAAGACATGAGTTCCTTTTTTATTAAAATTGGGGTAAAATATTGTTTAAATATATTTTTTATAAATTTTGATTTTTTACAGTTTTTCTAGCATAATAAATACGGATTTTATAGATGGAGACCGTAAAAACAAATTGCAACATTATAAAATCCAATAAGGAAACTAACGAAAAGTATAACCAAGATGGCGACCGCAACGTAAAGTTCTAAGTTAGGGAGTGGGACGCTCGATGTAAATATGGCTGAATCAAAAAATACCACCGGGGTTAAGTTCAAGGTCAAAGGTCAAGTTCAAACCTAAATTCAAAAAGTCAAAGTTCAAGGTCATCCAAGATGGCGGCCGGTCATTGACCTGTTCTTTTCTCCACACCCTGAAGCCTGCGTTCGACGCTTCATCATCCTATTACTCGAAATTACTATTAAATGTCTCAATATATTGCTTACATACTGGGGATGGTAAGAAGACATCCCAAATAAAATGCATGCTCTTGAATAATGTGAAGTATGGATACCAGTCATTTTGGCACCAGGAACAAAAGCTTTTGATGCCAGGTAAGTATTAAAACCAAGCAAGATTGTGTGCAGAAAGCGAGATTTTTTGCTAAGGGTTCTTCAGGAAGAGTTCTGTTATTCCGATGCTAACAGTCTGGAGACAAGTTATCGCTAAAGCATCAGTGGCTGAATAGTTCACCAGTAACATAATTCATGTGGGATTTAATTAGACAATTAAAATACTTTGGTATAATCTCAATTATCTTTATATATATATATTTCTTGTGTGCGTGTGTATGTCACTGAACTCCTCCTAGACGGCTGGACCGATTTTGATGAAATTTTTTGTGTGAGTTCACGGGGATTCGAGGATGGTTTAAATTCACAATTGGATATTTTATCTCGATTCTGAGTTAAGAAAAACTAAAAAAAAAAAACACGCTTTAAAAGCAAAAAAACTAAGCATTGTTGATAATTAGCCTCCATGGCAACGGGCTTTTGCATTGTTGTTGCCTTCTGCGTAACCATGGGAAAGATTTTTGGTAAAGGCAGTGGCGTGCACAAGAGGAGGGGTATGTATAATGAGAAGATACAAAATGTCCAGCGTAGAAATACTTACCGCCATATCCATATCTCACAAAAAGTACATTTGGGCAGGACAATGTCTGTCGGGTCCGCTAGAAAGATATATAGAGAGATAGAGATATAAATAGAAAGATAGAGAGAGTTATAGAGATATACATAGAGAGATAGAGAATTAGAGAGATGAAGAGAGATGCTTAGTATACGTTTAAAAAATTACAAAAAAAAATTGAATGAGGCATTGCAACGCATGCCGGGCATTATCTAGTATATATATATATATATATATATATATATATATTTAATTGCGAGGAAATGTTAAAGCTAACGTTTTCCATTCAGTTTCTTTACAGTATGGGTTAACGATGACTAGAAGAATAAACAAAGTATGATGGAAAATATTTTTATTTTGTGAATATTTATTAAAAACTCTTACACCTTGCAAATTCTATAATATACTTCTAAAAAATACTTAAATCTAAAGATATA
Organism: Bacillus rossius redtenbacheri; assembly: GCF_032445375.1. Taxonomy (NCBI): domain Eukaryota; kingdom Metazoa; phylum Arthropoda; class Insecta; order Phasmatodea; family Bacillidae; genus Bacillus; species Bacillus rossius. The sequence continues at coordinate 59,747,943 of NC_086338.1, forward strand.
AGTCAAACCGACATCATTAATTAGTACACAAACTATTATATCTATTTAATTATAATACATAAAAAGAAATCACAGTTACCAAAAATATTGCATTGCCATGTGCATTAGATTACATAAATTTAAAAGTATTGCATGGCTCTTTGATTTAGCAGAAATAAAAACTGTCAAGTGGCCCCATAAAACTTTGCCTTCTTCACTGCGATGCATGTTATTTGATTTAAGAAACATTTTCCTAAATTGTAATTTAAGCTACATAAACCGACCAGTAGAAATTCATCAGTAAACATTTTTTTATTTCAGATGAAAGCTTCTTTAAAAAAATGTTGGGAGACTAAGAAGTTTTTCCGAAAGTGAGAGGAAGCACAGTATAAGCCCTGGCCTACAGAACTTCCAAATGGCTGAGATCAGTAATGATGTCACATTATAAGGAAATATGCCAAGTCTCTTCGCAACTGAGAGTCCATTTTCTTACTAGTGAAACAGTAAATTATTTCGTCCGAAGTAAAGTCAGTGGAAGTCAGAATTATACATGCACCAGCGTGGCATTATAAAGGTTAGTTTGAACTCCGAAATGACTAAGACCAGAAATCACCTAACATTATAAAGACTTAACGTCTATCCACAGTTTAGAGTCAATCTGCTTCCTGGTGAAGCAGTGAGGCATTTAGTACAAGGTGAAGAAAGCAGCTGTCAGTACGCCACAAGTACCAGCAAGGCACTAAACTAAACCTCGAGTGGCTAAGGTCAGTAATGAATTGACCTAGTAGGTATATTCACAGTTGGAAGTCCTAACCACTTCCTGGTGAGGCAGTGAGGCCTTCATTCTCACTTTATGTAATCAGCTCTCAGAGTGCAGTTTGCACTAGCGAGGCACTGTACTTTCCAAACACGGAGATCTCAAACTCATGTAGATCATGTAGTCCGTGGCCTCGTGGTGAAACAGTCGGGTGTAGAGTCCCACTTCAGAAGGCCACGTGCGCCAGAGCCCGGTCGGACGACGCGCCGCTGGGGCCCAGTGCGACCACGCTGTAGGTGAAGGTGTCGAGGCGGGGGTCTCCCTCTGCCAGGGCGAAGCTGGTGCTCGTGGTGTTGGCACAGTGGTGACTGCCAGCGCCGCCCCAGGCTCCCCAGCACACCTGGTAGGACACGGCGCAAGGGGGCGCCTCCCAGCGCAGCACCTTCGGGCCGGCGGGCAGCCGCTCCGTCCTCAGACCGGCGACTGGCTCGGGACCTGCCCGAAGCAGACACTGCCCTCACTCCTGGTCCGTTACCTCCCTGAGGGTTATGACGGTTAGCCATGTCATGCAGAACAGTTATACATAAAAAAAAGCAAACTTTAATATACGCACTAAGTTTTAAGGAATCTATTATTAGTAAATTGACTTCTCTCAGCTTGATTTTCCAGCAGCCCAGAAACCTGTTTCTATTCCATCTGCTTTAAAAGCATTTTGCAATATAGCTCTTTTATTTGTCCCTTAGTGTTATTTCAGATTTTTCTCAAAACATTTTCATGCTCAATTTATTGTTCGAGATAGCACCACTACCATTTTATTCAAAAAGTTTCCAAAGTTGACCAGGATGTAATTTTCTTAATACTGGACATAACTGCCCTGGCCAAGCTATATACAACTCTATTCAGACTGTGCGATAGAACTATAGTCTAGGGTTAGCTACAATACAAGATAGGACAACAAAACTTGATCACTGATCAACTACTAAGTCACGTGCACAAACACTCTGCTGAATAAAAAAGTGGCAATCGATTGCCAATCTATGCTATTTTTTGTCGATTCAGATGTAAATCATTTATGTGGTAGGCAGAGTAATCTATTGTAGCTGCATTCACTGTTAACATGAGGAACAAATCCTCATGAGGTTACTTATATCACCCACGAATATTTTAACATGAAAAATGACCACCATTATTCAAGTTATGTAAATTATTGATTATTGATACATGTATGAACTTATCACAATTTCCATTTCTTTTCTGCAGGTAAAACCCTTTCCCATTTCACAGCATGACTAACTATAGCACATACTGTGCAAGGACTAAACATTCTGCAGCTAATTAAAAAAACTCTGAAAAATTTTATTGTTAAAAGAATGGTTGCATTGTTAAAAACTGTCAACAAGTATTCATTAGCTTGTTAAATGCAGGCAACAATGGCTTTTAAAAAATATATATTCAGATGCATCCCTGTAACATTGCAGGAAGATTACATTTCAATGTTATAACATTACCGCTTTAACATGTATTTGAAACGTTGGGATGTTGGGTGCTGATGCATGTTGTAGTTGGACTCGGCTCGGCCCAGCACAGACCTGTCACTGCCCTGATGGACTCGGCTCGCCCCAGCACAGTACCTGTCACTGCCCTGATGGACTCGGCTCGGCCCAGCACAGACCTGTCACTGCCCTGATGGACTTGGCTCGGCCCAGCACAGACCTGTCACTGCCCTGATGGACTCGGCTCGCCCCAGCACAGTACCTGTCACTGCCCTGATGGACTCGGCTCGGCCCAGCACAGACCTGTCACTGCCCTGATGGACGCGGCGTCACCCAGGACCTTCTCGGCTCCCAGCACCGCCACCTTGACCGTGTACTCGGTGCACGGCTTCAGCTTGCCGATGACGTGGGACGGGTAGGGCGACAGCTTGCGGCGGGCGCAGCGCTCGTTGTCCACGCCGCTCTTGCGCCAGCACACCGAGTACCGCACGTGACAGAACCGCGTGTCGGCGGGCGCCACCCACCGCACCAGCACGCGGCGAGACGATGTCCACTCCACGCGCATGTCCGTCACCACGCCAGGCACTGAGGGCGGACAACATGCGCCCGAGCAGTGAGAGGAACGAACATGGCGCCGTCTAGTGTCAGCACTGACGAGGTTTCCTTTACATCTCGTCATCGACACTACTGATGGCTGCTGAGGAATTATGCCACAGCATCTCACTTGCAGGGTATTCTTCCAGCAGATGATGGATTTAAGTGTCGGGTATAAAAGTTCTTACTGGTTCTAAAGTAGAATTTGGTAAATGAATTAAACTGTGCATTAATTTTAATATATTTTATGTAAAACACAGTTTGCTATTTCCCCTAGCTGTGCGAACATAATTCCATCAGACAGAGTAGACACCAACAATTATGTACTCAAATGGTTAGCCTTGACACTATCGGTACACTTCAAGACTGTCATAATAGGGTCAGAGGTGAGCCGAGTACCATAGAACTGGTTTTGCAACACAGGCGGTACTGAAATGTCATGATACCTTGTAAACCTACAACAAGAATGTTCTGTAGTCAATTCTCTGATAATTTTGATCCATGTGTGGACAGTTTAGTTCGTTAAAAACATTTCTGCATCCCTGCCTTGAATTCTTAATGAACTTTCAAAACAATGACGTGAAAGTTTTTTATACTATTATTTTATCTTAAATATTTATTTATGATGGTAAATACAACACAAAATATCTGCTCTTGATTCATGTACTACTAGCATTCCTAAATATACAGCTCTCAGCCAAACGATTTGGTTTTATGTATATTTTTATTATTACACATCATACTATCTAGTATATTAATCTTTTATTTTTAACTTTCTTCAGTTGAATTGGTTTATTGCTTTTTCGGTGACTACCAGAAATTTGTGAAAGATACAATCTCTTCATTTTGATGTCACTGCATATTCCAACCAACCCATATTTGCCTTGTTTCTCTAAAGGTAAATATTCCACAGATGCTTTGGTTGTGAGAACGATCTGAGGTAAGAACAGTCGGAGGTAAGAACGGTTGGAGTTGAGAACGATTGGAGGTGAGAAAGGTGGTATTTGATAATGGTCGAAGGTGAACATGTATGAAGATGAAAATGGTTGGAGGTGAGAACTAATGGATGTGACAACAGTCAGCGTATACAATAGTCAGAGGTGAGAACTGTGGGAGCGAGAGTGATAGAAGGTGAGAATTACCAGAGGTGAGACCCTTCGGAGGTGAGAATGGATGGAGGTGAGACCAGTGGGAGTTGAGAATGGATGGAGGTGAGACCAGTGGGAGTTGTAAATGGTCGGAGATGAGACCAGTGGGAGTTGAGAATGGTCGGAGGTGAGACTCACCGAACGAGAGAACGGTTGGAGTAGAGAACAGTCTGAGTAGATATTTGGAGGTGAGAATGGTTGGATGATTAGAATGACTAGAGGTGAGGGTTATCCTTACAACTGGGGCGAGTGATGGCTCTCCGCCGCACGGCGTTGGACAACGTGCCGTGGGCTGACACGGCGTGCACCTGCACGAAGTAGTGCTTGCACGGCAGCAGGTCCGTCACCAGGTGTTCCGTGGTGTTGGCGGCGACCTTGGCGATGCCCGAGTCGTGCTCGACCCAGTAGTGGTCCACGCAGTCGCCTTCTGGAGACGGAGGCTGCCAGCGGATCCCGATGGAGTTTGAGCTCACCGTCGTTATCGTCATGTCCCGGACATCCCCTGCGCCTGTGAGGCATCAACCCAAACGTAATTTAGAACTTAATGTTTAATGGCGTATGTGTATTTCGTTTACAGATTGACGGACAGTGGAAACGATACGCCCTTCAGATGAAGATAGTTTATGCAGCTTTGTAATGATTGTAATGAGTATTCTTTGGTTTTGGAAAATAATTATACTGATTAAAAAAACTAGGTTGCTGTGTAGCTGGTACTGTTTCCCTGCGTTCAATAATATTTTTTTTGTCCAACCACGACCAAAATAAGTGTGCAACTCCGCTTACGCAGGTGCGTAAACAGTGCCAGCGGCACTATATGTCCAAATGTCAGTACCGACATAGGTTGATTTAATGTTTCTGTTTGTAACAGAGTGTTTTGGCAAATTTGTGAACTTTAGTTTTGTGCCATACTGTGCCATCATGTCACTTAAAAGGACGGTGTGGATACAGGAGCTTCCGAAGGCGAATGCAGTTGTTAACCGACTTGAAAATCGGGGACTTCGACCCAGAACCAGTGACGATAGACCAACTCTGTCAGCTAACTCGTAAGTGTGCGACTAAGACTGATAGTCAAGTAGATCGCTCAAGTAGTGTAGAATGTCAGGCCAGTAGTTCGAGACCATATGTGGCGGAATATTTACTTTATCCGTTATTTAATAATTTGCCTATCTTAGCAGACTCACAACTGTAAAATGTTTAGGAGTTCGTAGATAAAGTAAGATAAACTTGAGATCTCAAAGTAGTCTCATGTATAGATCTCAATAGAATTTTAATTTTTCATGTACGGAACGAGCTAAGTGAAATGTTGGCAGGAAGCTCGTTGTTACGATCGTAATTTGTCCGCTGCAACTTTCTCGTTTGGGCTCGCAAACTGGACTTTGGAGCCGGCGTCTGGTGGCAGGCCACTCGCTTCTCTCCCCGCGCCACGCGGCTGGCCTCGTTTCACTCGAGGAGATCGTTCCATTACAAGTTTGATTTGAAGATATGCCTGACATGATTGCTGTAACTTATTAATAGCCTGTGTTTACAGGAAGTTAATGTTTAATAGTTGTCCAATAATAAACTCAGTAAATTTGTCTTGGTGGGCTCTTAAAGGTATTTGTAATACCAAACAATAATTAAAATGTAATTTAAATTTGTTCAGCGCCCCTTAACGCAGTGTTTTTCCATCCCGTACATGTTTTTTTGTTGTAAATACTGCTTTTAAAAGTCTTAATTATTATCTGAAAAAATTGTATCAATGTTTGTTTTACTTCAAAGGTATATGTATGTAAAACTAATATGCATATGTATTTAAAACTGTGTATGTAAAACTATATGTATAGATATAACTGTAAATATGTAAATGACATGTTCCATAGCCTTATGGTTTCTACCAAAAGAAGGCTCAATGGAACACAAATAAATAAATAAATAAATAACTTTGCCACATGCTCCAATCTCTGCTTAGATGATCAACTACATAGTCTGACACACAGAACCTGAAACTACTAAAGCACAAATGTGCTTTCTGTTGTCAATTTGGTTTCTTCTGGTCATAGTATATAATTTTTTCATTCTTAGTTCTAATGTTTTTAAAGGTGGATTTAAATATTATGAGCACTACTCCAAGTTTAATTTTAATCGTGAATCGCCTATAAAAATTAAAAGGGAAACCCAAAGATAAGTTTTTGATTTTGCAGACAACCTGTTTTAACCGAAGTGTGGAAAAATTAATACTACTTTGCGGGTAGTACCTTAATGTGGCAAACATTAATCCGAAAGCCAATTGTATCAATGTCATTGACTGGTAGCCTATAAGTATAAACAAAATGTGCCCCGGCCATACATAGGTATTATTTAACTTGAAGTATACAAGTTGTAAACGAATCACTTGAAAATCGTTTCAGTGCTATCCATCTTAATAGAATTGCTAAGTTCAAATTTATGGCAACACACATAATATTCATTCAATAATTTGTAAATGTTCAAACAGATTTACGGGTAGATGAAAGATGTAAAGACCAGTAAATGTTTTACGTTTCTCACACCGAGGAAGTAGAGAGGACCACGACCGGGAGTATCCAGTCAGCGGTGAGACACTTGTACCTGTGAACTGGGCAAGGCTCCGGTAGCTGGAGTTGACACTGTCCAGCACCGAGGTCCAGAACCTGAAAGTGTAGTTGGAGCACAGCTGAAGCCGGCCAGTTTCCAGCGCCTCGTAGCCCCTCTTCCTCTTGCAGGTCTCCGCCGAGCCATTGGCTGACCAGCACGCGGTGTAGTGGGAGAAGCACGTCTCTTGGGACGACCCTGTCTCGTTGAAGGTCACCACCACCCGGTTGGGCTGCACCAGCAGCATCTTCGGCTCCGCGACCAGAGGCACATCTGCGACAACACGAACACTTACTTTTCGAGCTACCTTGACTGTCGAGGTCGCTCTGCATTGCAATGGACATCTTTAGAGTTGACTCATTTGCTCATCCCAGAACACTAGACAGCTGTAAACGCGAAAAATATTTTTGTGGCTACTGTATGTACCCGGAATGAACTACTTCAAAATTCCCTTTAGACCTATCATTGGTCGAGCTATGAACTTTTTTCTCATACTAAAACATAATATGCCTTTATTTTTGAAGACTAGTTAGTAAATCCTTATCCTTTCTCCTAGGCGACTTTTGAACTTTCATTGGCCAACATCCAATTTGGTTGCGACGAATGCTTTATTGTTGACCTTGAGACAGTTCTATGTAATACATGAGAATTTGACCTAGTGAAAACGAGGAGATGGTTGAGAATATTAGGTTACACTGCAAATTTTGTTGGGTTTTTTTCAGTGATGCTGAAACATATTTCCTGGAAATGATATTTGTTCATTTAATCTAAAAAAAAACTACAAATATTTTCGCAACATTTCAAGCACTACCTGTTCATAAGACTATACTTATAATGGCCTAACCTGCGAAGATAGAAATTTTATGTGATTACAAACCTCAGTTACAGTTATACTTCATTTTGTTTATTTTTAAGTGTTTTACAGGCTTAATTCAATACTAAGCCATTTTTTTCTGAAAAGTGAAAATAAAACAATTTAATTTTAAAGAAGTATTGTTGTTTTAAGAACTTATGCTCATGTCATGCAACATAAAAATAATTTTAGGGCACAGAATGTATACAGTAAATAAAAAAGTAATAATTAATATTATAACTAAAAAAGCAAATGTGAGGAAAATTTACACTCGCGATCAATTATATAACTTTGTAACAAGCGACCAATGAAGGGTATAAAAAATAAATTATTCAAGTATTTGCTTACCTCTCGGGCTCAGGTTTAGCCGTGGTATTATTATTGTGCGTGGTTGCAGATGTGATAATATGTGTAAATTATTATTGTACCATGTTTTAGTATTGTTTATAGTTGATTAGATTTATAAAATGTTGTATCACAAACATTTTCTTCGTCTCCTGGTAACGTCTGTCGCGAGCCGCTGATGTTGCAGGAAAGAGATCTAAGCTTGGTCATTTAAAGGAAGTTTATGTCAGAAGGTGGCGGTCTTCTGGCCACGGGAGCCCCGGTCAAAATGCTGGGCAGCGTGTTCTGTAATTGGGCAGGTCTTGAACGCAGCCTGGCAGCCGGGGGAGGGGGGGGGGGGGGGGGAGAAAAATATCAGCCTAGTGTCGGCACACAGGAAAGCGAAACTATCACCCGCCTGATCTCATATCAATGCCTTATTCACTTTTATATCTTAATCGAGACTTTATTTAATTATTTTTCCCTCAAACTGACACAGTATTGGTTAAATAAATGTGTATTTTAACGTCGTTTTCAAAGTTCTGTTTGGTTGTTATTTTTTTTTGTTCGAGACGCAGCAGTAGCGTACCCACGAGGAGGGTCATGTACAATGAGAAGTGCGAGAGTGTCATGTTGTAGCAAAGCATAAGTGCATAAACTAGTAATACAAATAAACCAGCAGCCATGGACCGGTAAGTTATCCCGGAATCTTACCAGGGAACTTCTGTCATTACAACCTATACTACATGGTTCAAGTGCTCTTGAGTCAGAGAGCTTTTTAACTTTACATAAATTAATTTTGAGATAAAAAAAAGTTACAAAGCTCACTGAGGCAAATATAATTATTTAGCAGTTATTTGGTACTGCTAAAAATTGATTCATAGCCATAATTTCTTACTTGTAATCATGGTTACAGTTACGTCAAATTTAACTGATTTAGGTTCACGCTGTAGGTTCACAATTGTAATGTAATCATGAATTGTGTAACAAACATGGCGACCAGAAACCTTCAAAGAGTCTTGCAGTTTAATGTCTCTCTTCTTTATTATCATTCCCCTCCCCCTCGCCAACATCGAGCACTCGTCGCGGGTTGCACGGTTCCTGGGAAGACTCGCCGCGGTTGGCGTCTGCGCGCGGGTCTCGTTGTGCGTCCTGACGAGACGTGACGAGACGTGACGAGACGTGACGAGACGTGACGAGACGTGACGAGACGTGATGAGACGTGATGAGCCGCGGGCAATGGACGCCTCCGGGAACACCGCGGCCGAGTCACCCTCGCCCTCGGTCACACGCGTCAGCCGACTGCTTCAGTGTCTTTTCGTCAACCCCAGCAGATCTCTAGCATATGTTTCGTCTCAAATCTACCCAGCGTATGTTTATTATTAATTATCCCGCAGGGAATGACTCGTAGGTTAGTCATAAACATAACGATTCATATCTTATACATTCACGGGGAAGGGGCAACAATGGGGAGTATTCCTCCCCCCCCCCCCCTCCCTCGAAGACATGAAATATATATGGGAAATTTCGGTTAAGGCAGTATGTTATTTTGAGGGAACGAATGTGAGCTGTTACAACACCTGGAATCACAAACCACAAAGGCAATGATGCATGTAACGTAACTGACTAAACACTTTTTTGGCTTTCACTACATGAGTTTAACATTTCTTAATTATTAAATTAAAGTTTTTGTTATATTCATCAGTTTGAGCATTACGAATAACTATGCTTACAATTACTGAAAAGTCTTATATCTCAGAAAGTTTATTTCTAATCGAAAAATGGTGAAAAATTTTCTTTTTTTGGAAATCTAAGTTTCCGTCACTGGGAATCTTTTTATGGTATTTTAAATATTGTACTTATGCCCTTTCGAAAATCTTTGTTTTTATTTTTGGAGTGAAATTTCTTTGCTGGTGGGGCTACAATTTTCGAGCATAACGAAAATTCTGATCGCATGAGGGGAATAGTAAGGTATGTGGTGGGGTAATCGGTAGTTGTGGAGACGACAGGGGAGGGGTATAAATGACGCAGCATACTTGCACACTTTCATGCTTGCACACTTACATGCTTTCACAATTGCACACTTACATAATTGCATAGTTGCACACTTGCATACTTTCACACTTAAATACTTGCATACTTTTACACTTGTAAACTTTCGCAATAGCACAATTGAGCGCTAGCATACTAGCATATATTTTTTTATCTGCAACCTCAGCCAAAGAAAATAATTTTTCCTACGCCTAATTATATAATAAGCAAGAAGTTTCACTTGTGTTACATGTAGACTCCACGCATGCATATTACTTTTAAAAATGGTTATATTTTAAGTTTAAAATTTTAATCAAAATCCGTTGATATATTTTTATTTTATGTGTGTATATGTGCGTGTGTGTTTGTATGCCCGACAGGTATTTTTAGTACATTTACTTTTTGAAGTTAAGCCCTTTAGAATTTTTATATTATAAATTTATTTTGTGGTCACTTTATTACGGTCAATAACATAGTCCTAAGGTGCCTTACAGCTAACTATATTCATAACTAATAAAAACCCTCATATTTCAGAATGTGTAGCTCTAAACGAAAAACATAGAATTTTTAAATATTTTTTTTTCCTTTTTTGTAAATGTAAGTTTGCATCAATGGAATCTTTAGATGATTTTTTGAATTTTGTACTTACGCCCTTTCAAAATTCATTATTTTTTAATTTTTAAATATGCTTATCTTTGAAGATTATAATTTTATTTTTAAAAATGATGGTATTTTTGTCTTTTATGTATATAATATATGATTTTGGGCCCGAAAATAAAATGGCAAATTTACTTCTTTTTAAAAATTCCCTTTTGAATTTTTATATTATTTTCTTCTTCAGTGGTCACATAATTTTTTGCTACTAAAATGATCGGTTAGTAGCACAGACATACTTTGTATATATGCATATATATATTTGGCACAATATTAAAAGAAATAACATTTTCAATTAAATTTTCTTATATAAAAAAATTAAGTGTATATTTAATTATACATTTTTTTTCAACGGGTGCCTTAGGCAACTTACAACCTCATAGTTCCAGGCAGCTCGCAAGACTTTTGGTCCATGCTGTAGTTTATACTGCAGCAAGGAAAGACTCACCCGTTGCCGGCAACCCCGGCATGAAGAACAAGATGGCCGCTGCCTGACCCAGGGTGCCGACGGCAGCCACGGATATGTTGTGCCAGCGGCAGGGGAGCAGTCCTTCGAGTTGCAGGCTTCTGGAGGACATCGGGACCACGGAGCAGTGGGGCGCCGGCCCAACGAGGCCCGCGCACACCCGCCAACCAGCTTCGGCGCACGCGGCCGGGGCCTTGGGCGCGCTCCACGAGACCAGCCCCTCGGCTGTCACCTGCAGGCGGCTCACCCTGGCGCCATCTGCACAATGGCGTATTTCTCACATGCCACTTCATTGTCTTCACACTACTTTTAATTAGGAGACTTTTCCTGTCAAGACATTCCTTTAGCAATCCTGCACTTTTCGTTGTGTCACAAATTTCTTTCCAGATATTTACCAAAGACTTTTTCCGAGCTGAAAATCATTAGAAAACATTCGTGGCTTTAAACGTTGTTAAATAATGTTAAGTAAATTTTTGTTGAGAAAGTTTGCGATGTACCTAAAAATTCAAGAGTACTCTGGAGATGAATTGACTGGAAAACCACTGAAACGATGGTAAAATTAAATAGTCAACACGGAATGTAAGTCTAAGTCTTGAAGCTCGGCTTCAAAGGTCATGTTAGATTATTTAATTTTTAGGACACTTATTTGAATTCGATGTTCCACTATATAAGCATCGCATTATGTATTGTAGCATGTTCTGTTGCCAAATTTATGCTGCATATTAAAAACTACCAGTAACTATCTAATGCATGCATCGCTTCGACAGTTTATAACCAGAAACTGTTCATTATACACGCGGCTCCCACAAACAAAACAAAAAGAAATCAGCTTTAGTACCTTGTACTGCCTAAATTTTACATATCACTTAAATTAAATTTTTATTTACCAGAATTTCTTACTAAGTTAGATGTATATACACATTACTTATTACAGGCTCAGTTCAGTTTACTAACTTTACAATACTAAAATAATCTAACTTAAAAGTATAACCTTAATTAAACTAATAATAACTGAAATATATGTAACAAATGTATGATAAAATATTTATATACTATTAATTAAAAGTAATAAATAAAAAGAATATTATCTAGTTACTCAAATACAATTACAGGCCAATGCGCACTGTTAACCAGGGCCACAATTTTAAAGGACCTACAAAATTGATCAACAATGTAATTGTGAGTGTTCCTAAAGCTAGTGACGAGGCTGGCCAGCCTCCCGCAGCAGGGGTGCGATGCAGGTAGCGTCAGACACTGCCCTCCCTCCCCTTCTCTCGAGGGTTACCAGAGCGTCGAGTGCGTGAAGTGGCATTACTAGGACGCCATTGTTCTCGGAGCAACGAATTTTAAGTCGGGAATTCTGATGACAAGACACTTCTAAGGGCTACGAGACCTTCCCAGAGTGGGGCTTGGCGGTAAGGGTGCAAATCTGTAAGTTTCTCAAGGAAGGCGGGGGGGGGGGTGAATTAACTGGAGGTAGCGCGCGGCCTGGATTTGCGAGCGTGGGGTTAACCGTCAAAAGTTATCTCTGGATAGGATGCTTGTACGATGTATACTGCCCATATGCTTGCCTATATACATGCAATAACCAGTAAACTTTAAAATATACTGAAAGTTTTTCCATAAAACATAGTTTTTTACGTGTACATTTATCAACCCCGTTTCACAGTTAGTATTTAGCAAGTGCAAGCGGCCCTCTCATAATTCCAGGGGCACGGACCTCCCTCCCAACCGAGGGAGGCACGCAGTGAGAGACGAGCAGTAGGGGAGCCACTGTGGAGCAGAGCTGCAGAGGGAAGAGTTAATGAAACACATATTATAATTGTTTTAATATAAATTATAATATAAACATTTTCTAGTTCATAAAACTGCAAACAATTAATAGGGGTATATTTTCCATGCCTGTATCCTCACGTTTAACAATAGCATCTTTAGCATCTAAATATAGGACGAGAATGAGATGGAATGAAAATTATGTGACCCTGCCTAAAACAAGACCCAACTATGCCACTGGTACACATATTATCACGTCGATTTAAATAAAAGTGGTGGCCTGGAAAATCGGGGCATTAATCGGATGTCAGCTTGAACTTCAAACAGGTGTATGACCGTGCTACTTTTTAAACGAATACAACCCCCTGATGTAAGTAGACAGGTTCGAACTGCGGTCCGCGTCGTTCAAGCGTGGAGTGTGATTCAATCGCACGGCACCAGGACGACTTGAAGGAAGCGTATATACAAAAGGAAATATTTTTTCGGCATTCAAAAATATGTTACAGGTTAGAATTGCACATCTGCACAACATACATTAACGAGCCTGAAACAATTTCCGTTTACAGATTATTGCATTGCCAAAGAACCACTCCGACACGATTGCATCAAAGAAAAAGCTACACTTTTTTTGGTTGATATGGCTTAACCAAAAATATAACTTAAAAATTATAAACTTTGAACTCACATTTGCACTTGCTTCCAGCCAAATTAGTTGCAGCGCAAGATAGAAGTATCACCAACGTTGTGAATAAGTATGCTGGCATTCTGAAACATGAAAAAATTCCTCTTACAAAACTTTGGTATGTAATTTTAACAGAGACCTAAAATTTTTGTAGGTTTAACCAATAAGGTAAAAAGCTATAGAGTTGTGTTTAATTTTTGCCATATTAATAATTAAAGTGAAAATCATAATCACCCCAACCCCCTTTGCTATATGTATAGCGAACTATATTTTTGATTATAGTTAAATTTAACTATTATTTTTTGCTGATATATTGTCAAAATCTTTGTTTAAAAATACTTACATTATTCTTAGAGTGTTATTTTTAAGCTGTAAAACAAACTTATGATTTGCTAGTTTTGCTAAACAATCGCAGACAAGAGTGACTATGACTTTAAGAATGACCAGGGACATACCTACAGGCGGCCGCTACCCCCAACCCTACCTAATATTTAAACCACATTTGATCCCCACATTTACATTAAATAACATAAATACTTTTCTACAAGAAAAAAAACACTGTACAAGACGGTTTTTGATAATGAAATAGGTTTTCGGTAGTGTATACCTGGTAATTATTTGTTCATTATTGCAAACTTTTGCTATAGAAATATTCATAATGTATCATTCACTACATCAGCTGGTATATAACCGGGCCATGCCGACTTGGCATATGTGGTTCCGCACTGCTACACCTGTTATTGACTCTGCCGGTCCGTTCCTAACAAGTTGCCGTTCAACTATGGAGCCCGGTTCGCAAAATGTCTGGCCCGCTCTATATAATGCATGTCTAGTAAATGTTTCGTACAATCTAGAGGTTAGTAACTTCCGTTACTTTTTTTTAAAATTATCAGTTTTACATACAGATTTGACTAGCAGCCTAGGCGAGTCGCAGGTACAGGAACTCTGTTCAGAGGTATCGCACTCACCTCTCGACGCCTGGAGATTGCCACTGACGCGCGCAGGAGGACCGGAGGCTGTGAATGGAGCTCGCTGCCCACACTCGGCACAGAGGAGACCGCGACGCGCGCGTCATCGTCTCGTCACCCATCACGAGGAGGGGGGGGGGGGGTTAGAGAGGCCAATTGATGACCCGCGGTGCGGGACGAGGTGGGCGGTGACCTCTCATCACCGGGTGACCCGCAGAGACTCGTCATCCGTCAGCTCGAGGCTCCATCTCACACGCTATGCTAGTCTTTTTCTGAACTCTCACCGCTATAACTCCCTTGTATTTGTGGTTCTGTCACAAATATTTTCAACAAATGTTCGCCAAATGTAATACAATGCTTGTAAAAAAATAGCAAAAAAAATTACCAACACTTGACAACATTTATCATCCCTTATGCAATTGAGGTATCACGTTATGAATTCAGCCATAGCCCTTAAATAAAAGCAATAATGAGAAATTGAAAAATCATCATAGCGAGAAATATTCTTCCTTGAGTCATGTGACTATATGGTGGTAATTGCTTAATTAATGTTTTAATATCCATTGTAAATTAATCTTTGCAATTCTGAATACTATCTCTATGAATTTAAGTAATTTTTTTAACTTATTTGATTTTCAATTTTTTTTACAGGCAATAGAAAGTAATCTTTGTAATTTTCTAAATTTTGTATTAATATTACAAATAAATTAAATAATATAAAGGTATAATATTCTTCACAAAGGCCTCTTTTAATTAAAAATGAACTGTGCATTACGTTTTAATAATACGTTTGTAGATTTGTTGGAAATTTGCAACAAGAACTTTGATTGGCTGAGGAGTTTTAAGTGGAATTGTAGGCACATATTTAGGCTAATCTACTTCATAGACTGTTTCCTTTAACAGTGAGTTCAAGTTACAAGTCGGAGAGGAAGACAGCTCATCGAGGAAGTTCACTACCGCAGTCCAGTTTTGCGTTGGTCCAGTGTATTCGTTGCAGCGCCATAAAAACCATAACAATCGCTGCAGTGACGTGAGCCAATCAGTGTGACGTAGGGAAACAGACGAATAGGTGATTTTTTTTAAAATTCCAGTTTGGAATGTAAAATTCGACTACACGGTATGTACAAGTGTTAAACATTATTGTCAGTTTAATGACTTGTGTAGTCTGCATTTGGTTAAGCTTATTTATGATTTTAACATTTATCTTTAATAGTTTCTGCATCCACGCGAATATAATTTTTGTGTTAATTTTGACATACCCGGAGGTGAAGCTGAAAAGTAGTCTACATTAATTACTTACAGTGAACAATTACAGGTTTTTTAAAATAAGCTATTTTAGCTTTGATGATAAAGTAATTTGAAATTTTGATTAAATAGGCGTAGTATTTTATTGTTCCAACGTATATTACATTTGCTTTGAATATACGATATTTCGTTGAACTGATTATAGTAATTCTTATAATTATATATGTCATTGAGACATATTCATGCAGAAGCTATAGCCAATTGGACACTACTTTGAGTAGTATATTTTGTGTAAATTAGTGAACTAAGTGTTAAAGTTTCTTCGATTTTAAAATTTTTAATAGTTTTTGTTTAGTGATAATTTATGTGTAAAGGTAGTGAGGTGTTTTGGATAAACTATTCGGAATGAGTGAATTTCAATAGTATTTTCAGTTCAAGTATGGTGATACTGTTAAATTCTAATAATTAGTTTGAATAATTAAATTTGTACATATTTTGAACTTAAACGATTCCAGAATAACTTACTTCAAATGTATGAAATCACAAAGCTTTTATAGTTATATAGATGTTACAACTAAATAATGTAAATTATACATTTATTAAAAAATATTTGTTCTCGACAAACTTTTAGGTCGAATTACTTCATTGAAAATATGGAGAGAAAAAATATAATCATGGATTTAGTACAATCATAGTTAAGATTTTAAGTCTCACATTCTTGATACATACACATACAAATAAATATAATAGAATAAATTATTCCTCAACATGGAGAGTGAGACCAGGCATTTAACGTGTTGACACCATGACACCATGTTTCAGTTATTCTCCCTCCCATTTAAATGTAATAATATTTTTTTAATGAAACCTCAATATCACTATTTGGGGGTCATGGCCAAGCGATTAGAGCCATCAAAGTAAAAAAAAATATGTCAGCGCAAGGCTTTGTAAGATGCAGTTGCTGGCACAGGTGCAATTGCCATTCGTCAACGGTGATAAGTAGGCACAGTACATATGGAAATTCGGGGAACTAAGAAACCGCCCTGACCACCTTTAAGGAGCCCGCCGAGTCAGGAGTGTATTTGTTAGTGAGGAGAGATGATAAGTGCGACGCTCGCTGGTGTTTATAGCGAAGTATCGTCTTTAAGCATAAGGCTATGAACTGATGCACAGTCTTTTCTTAGTGTGTAGAGCAACTATGAAATTTTAGTGGTGACCATAACCTTATATGGCGAAGAAATTGAGATAAAGGTGTAATGCAACTCCCTTTAGTGCTTTCAAGAATCATTACAGGTTGTTTCATGCCTAAAATTATTCTAAAACACTCGTTTTAGCCATTTTTATTCCTCTAAAAATACAGTTTAACAACTAAATTATAAAATACAACTTCTCATTCGCCCTCAATGTATTTTTAAGGGCTTATCGTTAACAGACCCCACACCCCACTCGGACATCTTTAGCAGTTTTTAAATCAGTGGTATTTTCTGAAGCTCTGCACACCATGTGTGTCCAGATATGCCGGGCCCTTAGTTTTGAAAAGTTAATTTTTTTAGATGCTTGAAGTACCTTAGTTATTCTAGAGAAAAACACTAACGTGAACCAACATTTTCTGGCATTAAATCGTCACCATATGTCAGATATGCTGCGGTACTGCGTTCGAAGTCCAGTGGCGTGTTTGAGCCGTGCAGAAAGGGGCACACAAGCAGGGACTCGGAGGAGTGACTATTCAAGGAACATAATGATTAAAATTTTTTTCAACTAGATCAGTAATTTAGGACCCTGATTCAAAAGTCCATTGGTCTTCAGCTGCGTCTATATTTGTCAGATTTGTTTTTTTAGTGTGAAAGACAAATGCGATATTCAGAATTTAAAATTGGAGCCTAATAAGTTTAGCTTCCATTTTTTTTTTCCTTTTGAATATGTTAAACTTTTAAAACTTCAATTAATCAGGTTAACTACTCACTCTAAATTACATTGTTTTCCGATTTATTCTGAATTAGCCAATTTAGTTCATTGATTATTTTGTTACTCATTTATACACCCTTTTTGACTGAGCTTAGTATTTTTATTTTTTAATCAATTTTACATTTTGTGTGTCATCATGGAGGAGACTGAAGATTGATACGTGTCGTTAGTGTGCCTTCTTGTAGTTTATGTAACCCCGTATGCGGTGCGCTGGCTCAAACCATGGTTGGAAATGCGCGTCTCGTGATCCGAAACAACAACCTTCACCATTAGGCTACATAATAAATTATAAATTATTGAATTACATAAAGTATATTTTAAAAAAAAAAATATTACCCATACTAGTGTAAAAATAAACCTATTTAAAATGCAAAAAATCAATTATTTTACAGTGTAGGCACACGGGGATACAAGTAATTGAATTAACATTTCTTGATAGTGTTTGAAATTGCATATGGCTTGTGTAAAACTACACACACCATGTTGCTGTATTTCTATCAAAACAAAATATTTTTTAGTTCATGTGAATGTAATTTTATTAGAACATTTGGGGTGTAAAGCTATCAGAAGAGTTGTTGACAAACACTGCAACTCAATTTTTTTATACCTACATTAGGTATAAAATTACACGATATAGATGGAAAAATGCTCAAGGCACTCTGAATACAATTTTCACTTGTTTAAATGTGCACTGTTTGTGTAAAATAACGCAAACCATGTCTGTGCATTACTATCACAACACAATGTGTTATTTCACTTCATGTTGGTATACTTTTACAAGGACATTGTGGGTGTAAAATTATCATGCTCAAGGGAGGACTCAGTCTTTGCGGAACCGAGTATAGATAGGTTTGTTTCGGGCAGCTGAGTGCATAACCCTCTCAGTAGAGTGCGTGTGGGGGATTAGTACCTTGATCATGAACTTGAAGGTCAAGGTTATGACACCCATAAGACTTGATGAGCTTGCCAGCAGCACAAAGGCATATCACAGACTGCACTCAGATTACCATTTGTCTGTGGCTCTTTAACTTTCAGATTCGTGTGTCGAGACCGTGTGCTGAGACTCGCCTCGGTCCAGTCGCACTTGGCTTGCCACTGGCGTTAATTTAATCCTGAACCAACTGTGGCTTGTCTTTCGCTCATTCCAATGGTGGTAATTTTTGTATTCTGCCACTGACATTCTCAAGTGGCCAAATCAACCAGCAAATTATTTGGTTTCTAGTCACGTTGCATATAAATAAGTCATCTCAAAGGAAGCACCGAATAAAGAAGTTACCTTTGCAGTTGAATGAACCATTCAATGTAAAAGCGAAATCAGACTAAAGTTTGTAGTATTTTACACGAAAAAAAGAATTTTAGCATCCAATAGATTCACACATCTTATAGTTTAGAGTAAATTTATTTGTAGACAAATATTTCGCATAAGCCATTTATTACAGTTGTCAAAAATTGAATCTTCATGATCAGTTCGGGAGATCGCTGTTTTTGAAACGTGGGATTCTTCTCAGTGTATTCACAGCCTAAGACTCCGCGACAAGTTCGTGGCAGCTTCTACCACCGCGCTCACTGTCTTGTTCACAGCGCCGGAAGCTTGGGCCAAGTTCGACGTGGTCATTGCTGCTGAAACAAATGCCGTTCGTAAAGATTAAAATATTGAATTTAAAAAAAAAATAATTAATCAAATAACCTACCCACTCAAAATTACATATTTTCTGGATTCTTGTAATTCGCCATTTTAGATCATTAACGTTTGCTTATTTTGTTACTCAAATATTGTTTTGAAACTTTAAGCGTATACAATTGTTGCTGTAAAGTTTTTGCTTGCATTGCTTTAATGTAAAATTTACATGAATTTATAATTTTGTTTGATTTTGTTTGGAAGGGAGGAACATGGACCACTTGTGCCACCCCTCACCTTAAAAAAACCCTTGCTCCGAAAAGGTGGATTCACAATTAAAACAAAATTGGGTGCGTGTACTTATGTACGCGCGTTAGAAGTTAGACTTACTTGGCGTAATCAAAAACTAACTTTAATTTTACATGAAAATAATAAATAGAAATAAAATAATAAAAGGACTGAAGAGATATAAATTTGTATGGTAAAATTTAAATTAATTGTTTATTTATTTTAGTTAAATAATCGAGATAATTTTTAATTAATAACCAAAATCAATAAACATGCTGAATACTTATTCTCATTTATTAATTTTATTATTTATTAAATAATAATGTAAAATTTATAATGCAAATAAATTATACATACCCGACTACTAAACCTTCCACACACTCCCTGCCAACGACAATAGAAGCTTACAAGCAACCTGACATTGTTATACATGCGGGAACATTTATATAAATACACTTGGAAAAGTTTATAAAAAAATTTCTATCACTAATATTCATAATAAATAAATTAGATCAGTATTGAATTTCAACCATAAAGAATAAAGTTTAAAAGCACGTTTATAATTTTAATTTGTTTGTAGCTTTTTTCATCTTGGAAAATTTCATTGTCTGGTGCGTGCTCATTGTAAAAATTTACTCTTCAATTTTTCAAAACATGTCTAAAGAAGTATAATTTCAAAATTAACAGTAACTTAGGTCATAGCCTATGGTCATGAGCCTGGGAGATAGTTCGTGCCCATACAAGCAGAGTTGGATGGCATTTTGGCAGTAGTTGAGATTATTTACACATATCTATCATGTAATAGCAAACATAGCCAAGCTAGTACAATTCTTAAGTATTTCTTACTTTAAAAATTATTCATCATAATTACCAAGACAGATACTTTATATACGTTTCACTAAATATTTGGACCTACCAATTAATGAGTTGAATAATAGTGTTTACAGGCTGGTTGTCAACTGACATGGAATAACATAGGGGAAATGTGCCTCAAATCAAATAACATTGTTTATTTAGTCTGCACAAAATAATGGATATAATATATTGTAGTTAAAAAAACAAGAAGTTAAGTAAAACTTACTTAGTATGTCATTTTATCCTCACTGTGGGGTAAAATGACACACGGAACTAAATGGCCAGGCATATTAAATTAAGTCGTAATTTTCAGAGTTAAAATTTTCCATTACACAAAAAAAAAATTAGATTTTCTATGTAATGTGGTGTGCAGATACAGGGGAAGCAAGCAGATGTCCGCCGCATCTTAATTATCACGAACAGGCATATAGCGCCCTTAGGTACATCTGAAGTGTTGAAAGATTTGCCTGATACTTTTGAGCACGCAGAGTTTAATTTATAACAGACAATCAAGCGCACAGATGGTTGTTTTTTTACTTCGCCAACCCAGAAAGATCGACCAGGTTCTGAAGCAGGATTGTGCAAGTGCAGGGTGGGAGAACTGCGGCGGACGCACCAAATCGTGTGATCCTGCGGAGTTTCGGGATTGTGCTGGTAGTGCGCGCGCTTCTCAGTCTCGGGTCGGTTCGCCTTCACCCCTTGTCCGGCTAGTCGTCTGTGCCGCGGGATCCAACAACCGTTGTTCAACATCGACCACTTCACAGTAATAGCGCAAGTTTTACTAAATCCTTTCTCATCGGTCTCGCGGTTACTTTATACAAATGGCATGAACTCACCTGTCACGTAACTTATTAATGTGTGCCAGCGCGAGGAACGGTTTCATATACTACGTAATTCTTTGTGCTTTCTTTGTTGGGGCGTGGGTTGCGACCTCGACCTCATGTAAGGGACTCTAGTCAACAAACTTCCTCAGCATTTCCCGCAAATGTGCACCAGTTAGGCACAACGTGTACCATCATTTTTTAGTTCAAGCCAGAGGACTTTCGGGGCCCACTTGTAACCTCACCCAAGAGGCGTCTGTGTGTTCTGACCCAACGTCACCTTGCTACGGTTTTATAAGTGTTCATCACGCTAGTGATCCTTTGTTGTGCGCAAGTGTGTCCAAGTGTTTGTGTTCTTGTTTGTATGTGGTACAACTACTCGGTGGAGTAGTCGCTGCTTATGTATGGACTTATGTATGTAATTTTGCCGTGTATTTTGAGTGCTTCATGTACCGCCATTAGGAACTGCAAGGCAGTAGCACCTGTGCACTTTGTGTTGAGACTAAAGGACAGACGGCCCTTTATTAAAGTCTGTTAATTCACACCCCCATCAAAGTGTGCCGCGTCGAACCTCCGCTCCACAACAACACAAGTTGTGGTAACAGTAGTGCCATGTACGAGGACGGTGCATCAATAAAAGTAACCATACCAGAATTACTGCATTTCCAATCAGAATCAGTACTAATAACATAGCGTCCCCGGTGGCTGTAAGAGCCGGGGGTACCTTGCTCGTCGTCTGCTGGCCAAGTGTCTACGTCATGCCCTGAGGTCATGTCTCTGCTCTACTTGTGGACTATCTCGCAGGGCGGTAAGCTAAGGTAATTGGCGCTCTAGACTTCGCCATCAGCATCGTCATCCGATGGCACAAGGCGACAGGACGTCACATTCCTACTTTGTTTTGAGTCTGCTCGATATGCCAGACCACCGAACTGTTCCCAAGCCAAAACTTCTTTACAAACACTAAAGTATTTATTATTTTTTTGGTATTTGGAAAAGAAATTGGACATTACGCATCCCGGAAAGTCAAACATCAGTAATGTTTTCCATTTGTATCTCAGAAAATCTCTGAAATGCATTCGGGTAAAACAGATCAAACAGTAAAAAATATTGTCTGTGGTGTGTGGCTACTGACTGCCATTCAGTGAGACGATCGACATGTCGGAGAGCTGCCCCTGCTCGGCCACGGCTTCCACGATGACAGTGTAGGCGCCACCGTCGCTCGGTCCGGCCACAGCGTGGGACGTGCCGGCGACGTCGTGGCACGTGTGGACTCCCCGGTCCGCCCAGGCGCCCCAGCACACCCTGTAGCCGTGCGCGCACTCCGGGGCACCCCAGGTCAGGTTCATCTGGTGTGGCTTGATCACGTCGGCCACCAGGGACTGCACCTGGTCCGGGCCTGGGGGCCACACACCAACATTTCCTACAGTCGTCACGGCACCAGCAAACTCTTATTGTAGTGATATAAACCGAGGACGACATCTTGGATACAGTAGTTATAAGATCTGATCTGACCAAAATGTATAGCATGTTTTTGAAAATGTGACTTTTATAAGACAAAACACATAATTTAATGAAGTTACTGTTGTGTAAAGTGATCGGCTGCTAAATCATCTGCGAAATTGTTTACATTATATTTGAGAATAATTATAACTGAAGTAACATACTTTTAGTAACGCTTTTATAGTTTTAAAAAATGAAATATTATTGTATACTTACTGGTAGAAAGAAGGAACATTTATGATATTAATTGATTTTAAAATATAGCATGTTTATGTTACTATTCTTTTCCCTTTAAAAAATAAGCGTTTGCGGACTTTTTTAGTACCAAATGTTGTCATGGCCACAATTTTGACCTCAACCGACACATCACTAGGACAGAGTGCACCACACCTGCCTCCCTATCTGTGGGAGAGGTAGTGTCACCACCCGCCCAAAGATGGCAGGTGGATGGATCTGCAGGCCTATAACATCGCCTGTGGACATCATCATCAAAGCTACTTCTCTGCCTCTCGAACACACACTTCTCTCTGGCCGCCGCCTGGGACACGACAGTTATGTAACAGTTACATTTTCAAGGTTTCAATAGGAAAGCAGCCAAACTTCAGCGTGAGTAAAAGAAAAATGTTTTGGAATTTTTTTCTTACATGTTTGTAGCCTGTATTATAGTTTTTAAGAAGCAGAAGTATTTTTGGCATTGCTTACTAAACATTTATATTAGCTCTTTACAATTTTAATGTTTTATTTTGGCAATCTAAACAAAAAATACTAATTCACATTTTATATGCTAGGACAAATAAAATAAATGACAAAATAAAAGTTTTAAATTAAACTTCAAAAAGAAAAGTACTGTAAATTTAATATGTAGAATTTTCGATTTACTCTCCCCCCCCCCCTGACTATGATATGGTGTGTTGCAAGAACTTCCCACCTGAATAACAGTTGTCCCTATGTGAACAGTCTTGGAGGTGTCACCGCACTGCTGTACCTCGCCCATTTCCTGAGCCCTGGCCAGTACTGGCTCCGAATGTTGGAGGCCACCCCTTTTGTCTTAGAGAGGGGGGCAGCAACTTTGTTCGGCTGTATTCTCTCCCCGCCATCAGAGTAGGGTCCTGAGTCAGCAATCCTGGGAGTTGGCTTTGGTTCCCTCTCACATCCTCCACTTGGAAAGGAAATGACTTCAGGAACACGGCCCATCTTAACATATATCATCTCCATCCCTAAGAGTGTTCGGTGAAGTAAGGCATAGCACAGCAGCCTAGAGCCTTTTTCCATTTGTCGAGTACGAGCCTCAGTGGACATGCACAAAGATTCCTCTCAGGGGTAGTGATGTCCTTCTGGTGTGTCACCTCAACCTTCGCCGACAGTTGTTTGAGCACAGCCAACAGTTTGACTCCTCAAGTATGTTTATCCTAACTAGCACTGATGTGAAAACACTATAACTCCCGAGCACACGCACACATCTGCCTCTGACCAACACCTGGTGGGAGTAAAAACTGCCGGACAAAGGAGTTATTTCTCCCCACCCTCGACAAAGGTGTAGCCATAGCTGTCTAGGGCCAGTAACTGATCGGGGGTTCAGGAAACGAGCTGGCTTAGAGAGGGCATTATGGCGACAAGTTTTAGTGTTTGACATAATTTACCATGTTTAGTACATCTGTACAATTTTATTTGGCGGAAAATATTGAAGTTATGTTACTATCAATATTGCCCCTCAAATTGGTTTAAAACACATTTTGAGACAAAATTTTACTGCGTTGCAGGAATCTTACCTGTGGACCACACAATGGAAGAGGCATTCCCAATATCCTTCTCACTGCCAATTCCCGCCACGGAAAAGCTGTAGTTGGTGCAAGGTTTGAGGCCCACGATGCTGTAGGAGTTGTAGGAAGTGTGCGGTTGCTCGGAACAGTTCTGCACCTGCGCATCACCTTCCGCGCGCCAGCACACCAAGTACCTCACCAGGCAGTCGTCGTTGTACCTCGGTGGGTCCCACTGCAGGTGGATGGACGTGGAAGTCGTGTGGTATACTTTTACATTTTCTACTTCTCCGGGTGCTGTCAAATGAACAGTACATTTTTTTTAGCTAAAACATTATCAAATCTAGAATGATAAAATTTACTAGTAAAAAATCAAAGTTGTACTTAGAAATAGAAGCAATTCTCTTTATCAGTAATTTTTTCACTATGCTAAAACAAAACAAAAATACCAAGACTTTTTATGTGGGAATAAATTTCCCACTAATTTGTTATTTATACCACATATATATTTGATTATACATGAAATGAATAGATAAATAATTATAACGGGAAAATATTTTGCAATAAAAACACTCACAGTTGCATTTCCTTTAGGTCTTAGACCTCATCACTCCTGGAATTTAAAAACATGGATACCAAAGAACTACTGATTATGATTTTTTCTATGGTTTCTCATTCCTTATTCAGCTTTAATAAAAATTAATTAGTTATCAGTCAATCAGTTAATGAAGTCATTTAGTGTATTTCTTGATTTGTAAATGTGATCATAAAATTTCAATATAAAATATCAAAACTTATGTAATTGACTAATCTTGAGATTTAACGGGTCTGGGAAGGGACCCTGGTGTGGTAAATTCCTAACAAAACGTGCAATAAAGTGAACATGATATTTAGTGTCTTACATCCTTCCAAAGTCACTTCAAAAAGTACGAACATAGCAATGAGCAAAGAATTACAGTCGCAGACCTTGCACACTTACCTGCAGTCCCCGAGTCGGTTTTCAACTTCGACGTCGTGGTGAATTGTAAGTTGGGCAGAACGGCGAAGATCATGAATTCCAGCAGGATGCATGGTGGAACGTCTTCAAGGACATACGAGTTGGTGTCGTTGCTGAGTTCTTCGGTGACTAATTCTCCATTGTTCACAAACTCCAACATGTATCCCCGGATGCACCTCTTGCGCGCAAGCCCGTCCCATTCCAGTTTCACAGTGCTCGACGTGATTTCCGTGACCACGAAGCCAGTGATCTTGTTATCCGTATCATTTTCTGTAGAAATATATATATATATATATATATTCATAATTTTTATACTAGGGAATGTCTTCCCTTCAGAGAAAGGAGTAATTAGATATGTTCTATGATAACACTTATTTTACCATGATTTTATTAGCTTGGCATGTATGTATGAATGGATTATGTAATACAATATTTCCATTCAATTTTTACCCACTTTTCGACGTCCGAATGTGTTGATATATTTCATACATATGAAGAACCTCTCTCTGACAATACAATAGTTTGATAATGCATGGATGTTAGGATGGGGGGGTCAGAGGGTCGAAAAACCACTAATTTCCAGCTTCTGGTAATAACCATGATTTTGTGTATCAATGAGGTCTGGACATGGTGGGAATTTGCCCCAGGGTTGACTGTACCCCTAAGGAGGAAGAGGGGTTAAAGACCAAAAATTTCAAAAATTTTAAAAATGGATGTTTTTCACTATTTGGAGTGTTTCCGATCCAATAGGCCAGGAAAATGTGCCGGGAGAGGGGTTCAAGCCCCAGAATCTTTAACGCTCCTGTAACCCGCCTTGGAGGCTTATTTTTGTAAAACCACGTACTCAGTTAATGTGTATGTGATATAAAGAACATCCCTGCCGAGTTTCAAGTCTGTGGACATATACTAGAAAGACGGTCAATTCTATGATATAGTCAATACAAAAATTTTATGTTATATTTAATAAGAACATTTTTGGATAAAGTCATTATGAAAATGACTATATGAACGTAATAATAATAATGAATATAATTATAATAATGAACATAAAATTAGTCATTGGGTTCTGGTTATAATTTTACTTAAATTTTATATCACTAATTTAGTAATTTTAGGATATAGTCATTTCTAAAATTTTAGGAATTTGTCTTTATGAAAATGAAAGTAGGAAGCACCCCAAGCTTTTAGTTATGTATACAGAGTTGTGGTGCATTATTTGGACAAAAAACTTAAATTTAAATTTTATTTTGTAATTTTTTGTTAATTTTACGATAAAAGCAGCGTTTTAAACATCTTTAACTATAATTTTTTTCAAGACCTGCTTATTTGTTGGGTTGCAACTTCTTTTGTTCACACTGAAGCACTCATTATACAGTGACAAAAACAGCTGAAAATCATAAAGAAATCATTTCCAAATATAATCCTTCGTTTAGTATAATAAACACTTTGACACGTTCGCTATTTTGACCCAAGCCATAACCACAATTAGCCCATGTGATTGCCATACCAAAGACTAACCAAGCGATATTATATATGCAGTCGAGAGGGTTCAATATACACCAATAGACTGCACTTTGGTTAAATTCTATCAAGACAATGAAAGCATAATGCATTGTAATTGAAGTCTGTATTTTCAAGTGCATACATATATGTTAACTTAGTAACTATCAGTAGTATTGAGAAACTGTCTTATCGTTGCGTGTAATATTTCCCTCTTATATATGGCTAGTATAAAGTATCCATTTATTAAAACTCCTTCCCTTCTGTAGCGTTCTTCAGGACACGCTCCTACCTCCTAGCCTATCCCGCACTCCTGGCAATCTTGGTACACGTTGACTTTACTGAGTTGGTGGTCCATCACGACGCGTTAGTAAAAATTAAAATATGTACCACAAGTTAGTAAAATAAGGTTAGTAAAACTGAAAAAACGTACCTCATGACAATTTTTTTTAACAAACTAGCTGTTTGCAAGAAAATAAAAATCAGGAAGTTTTAAAAATGTTCAGTAAATATTTTTATATCACAAAGGTAAATAATATTTATTATTTAAATATATTAATATTTATTCATTAATATTTCTAAATAATTTTTTAATATTAATAATAATTTATACAAGAAATATTTTATCTTCAACAGTCAATAAGATGATAATAACTATATACAGCAAAAGGCGATACCAGCAAGCTATCAAATTCTCTGTTAACCCCACTTGTAAATTGGTGAAGAAGCATGCACACACGTAAGTTACTTAAAATAAAAATTACTCTTGAGTTTTTAGTATTGCAAAGTGTTAAAACAAATTTCAGTGGAGATAGTTTCTTACGTATTCTGTTGTATAGTAATTACATAAATGTAACAATTTCAAATTGTCAAAAGGACTGAGAAAAATTTCAAATAAATTATAAATGACATATTTGTTTGTCTTGAGCCAAGTCTAATCTCGTTTTTTTTTCTTGTTTTTCTTTTAAAGCATTGCGGATTCATTTACAAGTTTTGAAACTTTTTGGTGTTCAACCCCAAGGATTTCAACCAAGATGACCTTGGTGCATTCACTGACAAAATAATTGTGGACTCGTCCGTAACTTCTGCGGACAGTGATTGGTTTCAGGAGCGCACCTTGTTCGCCCGCCTGGCCCGTGAAGAGATCGAGGATTGCTGTGTCCAGCTCCGTGCCATCGGAGCTCATGGCCGTGGCGTGGACCTCGTAGGCGCTGCAAGGCTGCAGACCAGACAGGGTCACCTCCCCGTCGTCTCCGCCGTCGTCTCCCACGAGCGAGGCGTTCTGCCGCACGCACGTCCGGTCCCCGGCGCCCACCAGCTTCGTGCAGACCTCGACGTAGTGCAGCGGGTGCGACCCGGCGAGCGAGTAGTTCCACGCCACCACCACTTCCGTGGCGTTCACCTCTTTCAAGGTCAGCTCCAGGGAACTCTCTGCCAACACGAGTTCACGGGGCGGGAGTTAACAGCACCAAGATATTGCATGCTACCATGGTTGCATCCATTCTTTTATGGTTGGTTACCGCTATCCCTCGGCAAATTCTATTTTAAAAAAAAGTAAATTACTTTAAAGTTACTGAATTAGCTTTTGTCACTGAATCCAAAAAAAAATGTTTGTTTTGTTAAATATTCAATACCAAAAAAAAACACTTAAGTGCATAGCCGGTATGTGTGTTCGAAGTGAAACTTCACAAGATAGAGATATGAGAATGTATAAGAATGTGTGTATGTATGCAAGCGAGCAAGATTACAACCTTGACCACACTCTCATTATGCTTTGATTATGTCAACGTCTTAACTTACCCTACCGGCCATAAAGAAATTTCATTTAAAAAACTTACTTAGGTCTAATGCATACCTGAATACTAGAAGATTATATAATTTTATAGAGTACCGGTAGGTGCTCTTCTGTAAAGAAAAATCCGAAAATGACATTTTTCACAACCTATTATTCGTCCCGAAAAGCTCACAAGTATTTTAATTTAGTAACCTTACCACACCACTCATTTGTACCAATTCTCAAATAATCTTATTGATGCTAACCAATTATTGGTCTTCAGGCAAGATACAAAGCAAAGTAACTAGTAAAACCTGTTACTAAATGGATCAACGGGTTTGACCCACAAGCTGTTAAGCTGAGGAATTGTACTCACTGACGAGTTCTAATATGTACGGTGAAGAAGTGCTCCCAACATCACTGACAGCACGTACTATGACCGTGTACTTGTCATGCGGGTGCAGGATCTCCAAGGCAGTGATGGTGGTAGAGTTGTCAGAGGTTGTCAGGCAGCTATGATTGCCCATGTCCGACCATTCGCCCCAGCATACCGAGTAAGTGGATGCACATGGCGAAGGAATCCACTCCACAGCCACCAGTTCAGTAGTGGCCTTAACTGTCACGTTTCTGACTGGTTCGGGTCCTGCAGATGTGAACAAGTTACAGCATCCTTACCCTTGCAGTCCCTTTGATGTAAACATGTACTTTTGGTTCAGATTACCTTAAGGCCCAATTATATGGGGAAAAAACTGCTAAACACTATTGCTTAAGAATAAAATACAGTTTAAGGATTTATGCAAAATATATGGTATTATGGTTTATATAGTTTATTATAAGTGCCCTATTTAATATTTAATTTGTATACTCATGCCACAGGGAAAATTTATTATTTACTGTATTTGTGAATATGTGTGTGAGAATCATGCAAAACTGTGGATTGTTTCAGGTATAACATTTTTAATTGACTCTTGTAGTTTGTGCAAATCATTATGAAGAATACTAGTTA
This sequence comes from Bacillus rossius redtenbacheri, assembly GCF_032445375.1. NCBI lineage: Eukaryota > Metazoa > Arthropoda > Insecta > Phasmatodea > Bacillidae > Bacillus > Bacillus rossius. Next base: position 59,777,580 of record NC_086338.1, read on the forward strand.
CAAACAGTAAATTAAACTTTCAGTATGGTGTTAATACATGTTACTACTTTTCTTGACTGTATATGTACCAGACATAATGTAATTTTATCCAGAATTTAAAAGCAGCATGTTTTTAAAGAGTGTTTATCAGCAAGAATATTTTTTTTATCTACTCACCTGTGCTTACAAGTAACTGGGAAACATTGCCCCGTATTTCTTCTCCTTGCGAAGATACATTTATGTGGTATTCTGTACAGGACTTAAGCCCTGTAATGCTGTAATGAGGATATGGTACCACCTTCTGTTCACTGCATGTTTTATTTACTTGGGATTTTTCAGTCCAGCAGACAGAATATTTCTTCAAACAATCGTAATACCTCTCGGGGGTGGACCATCCTAGATGTATGGAGTGGGATGCCACATGTACAGCAGTCAGGTTATTTATCTCTCCTGGAGCTAAAACAAAATATCGGATTCGTTGAGGTTTCTTGTATGGACTAAAAAATGTGTAGAAATATTTTCATTACAGAAATACCAAAAATAAATATCTATGTTACTCTAATTCAATGTTTGTTTCTAAAATATTAAACTGTTTTTTTTTTTAACTTTTTTGTAAACTACTACCATGAGCTCTAGGTTTGGTAGTAAATATATATTTAAAAACCAAGCATGCCAAACAAATCATTACAATTTGTGGATAATTAATTTTATTTTTCATAGGTGCCTATGGAAAATTAATCTTTTTGCTTTTTCTCATGCCAAGATTTCATGCAAAAGAGGCTAATCAGAAAATTAGTTGCTTATTCGCAAAATTAACTAATGCTAATGCTAACAATAAGAATTATACACAAGTCCGTGGTTTATCTTCGGATATGAACCCAGATCTTTGTTAGTGTTGTGATAGAACTTAACTTTCAAAGCACTTGATGAGCACTTAATTTATTATAATGATTATAATAAATCAGGATAACTTGTCTTCCCATAATTAAATTACATTACTGTGCAAATAAACCAAAGCATATTTTACCCTCTACATAAATGTCTGCACATGATGAGAGATCATACCATTCATTCACATATAATCTTATACAAGTTAATTTCCAGACTGTAAGCTGGTGCGTATTCTCGAAATACTTCAGTTCAATTCCCCCTCTCCCACCAAATCATTCTATCACTGCTCTCTCACTGATTTACACCCATTAATTTTATTCATTTATTGTCTATAATGAATGTATTAAACCCTAATTCTAATCTAATAATATATACAGCATTATTTGCAACTCACTTCTCACTCACTCACTCACTTCTCACTCACTTGCCCATTGACTGATCCACACAAATTCTAACCATCTTAATAATTAGCTTAAAACTTGATATTTGTATGTTTCGTTGATCTCGGTCTGTAAACGACAGGTTAATTCCAAAAAAGTGATATTTTTAATTTTTAATTCCCCAAAAATATTAAAATTCCAACACTTTTAAAGACCTCTCTTCTGAGGTTCACAGTTGCCAAACTGAGGACAATGAAAATACGGATTACCGCATCGCATCAGATTTTTGCTACGACTGCAATTTATGTCCATTGAATTTCTGTCGTATCTCCATCGATTATACGTCAACGTCAATAAGTAGTGAATGTCAATATTTCTGTAAAAAAAATTCAGAATCATTAAAAGTTTTAAAGTGCATAGTTATATGTAGTTGTAGACAATTTACAAGTGTCACAACTGAAAAAACAAAGAAAGAACTTAAAGTTGGTCTAAAAGATGCATTCTGAATCCCAAAGTTTCGCAATGAAGTTTGTTCAGTAGAAAGAACAAGAATATTCCAGCCGTTTCACACAATTCTGAGGCAGTGATGTCAGAGAAAGTAAATAGCATATAATGGCGAGCAATTCGCGATCGTTATAAGTGCTAAGTGGAAGCTTGGTAAGGGGACGAGCTACGGATCTTGCGGTACGCAATCAAATCGAACAAAAGCCCCAAAATTGTATTTTGCAGCACCAAATTAGCCGAACGTTCCTCTTGACACAATCTGTCCGGGAAAGGCTCCCAGTTGGAAGCAAATGTTGACGGATCGGAAAGTACGCCTATTTCGTCAAAATATTCGTAACAATAGGCACTAGACAGTCGCAGACCTAATCACATGGGCAAGACAAAGTTTTGGAAAGACTATTTCCGAAGCATCTACATTTCGATATATCAAAAGGTGTGGCTACACATTCTACAAAATGAGACCTAAACCATTTCTCACTTCATTGAATAAACGTCGGCATGTTGCGTGCGCCAAATCTCACCTCAGCTGGACTCCATCTCAGTGGAACAAGGTATTGTGGACAGATGAATCCATTTTTCAGGTTTTATATGGAAATATTGGTCAAAAGGTTATTAGGAAGACGGATGAAGCAAATTATACAATTTTTTACAAGCGCATGGTTCTTAAACCAAGCTCTGTGATGGTGTGGGGTTGCATGGCAGTGAATGGGGTTGGCAATTTTCATTTTTGTACGGGTACTATATGTTTTCTTGATATGAATCTGCGCCCATCATTGCAGCGATTTTTTGGCAGAAAACAATATATTTTCCGACAAGATAACGCATGGCCACATACTGCGAAGATAACACATACGTGGCTATGTACGAAACGTGTCTCTGTTTTAGAGTGGCCAACACAAGTCCCGATCTATCTCCTATACAGAATATTTGGAGAATTCTTAAGAGGAAAAACGCCTACCTTCATCCCCACAATATACAACAATTTCATGATTATCTGCGGCAGGAATGGGAAAAAATTCCTACAGGCACATTAAGCCGTTTAGTTTTGCCCATGTTACGACGGTTATCCGCCATAAGTAACATCAACTCTTGGTAACCGAACGAACATTTTTGACTTTTGTTCTGTGAGGAAGTACACTTGCATCGTTTATTATAACTGTCTGTTTTACTACAAACTAACAAAAATACTGTTACAATGTTGTATTCAGCATATCAAATGTTAATAATGTATTTATTTTGCATTTATGTTTTGTTGTATTTCTCAATTCCCTGATTTCAAGCTATTTCTTACGTGAACTAACTTTAGAACTAAATTTTTTCATCAAGGAAAATTTTGTGCTTTTTTCACATAATAATTCAATTCTTTTACACACTTAATGGACATCTACAATTTTCAAACTCGAAAGTGTCTCATCATTTTCAAAGATTTTGATTCCATATATCTTTATATATTCTTTTATAATTTTCTATATTTATAGGGCAGCTATAATCATCAAAATTGGCATGCATATAAAGTCCCAATGTGTTTCCAAATTTAATGACTTTAGCTATCCTTAGAAAACAATGTATTTTTTTTTATCCATGTAAATATGTATAAAAAAACCATGTGAGATATTGGAGGCAATGCAATTCTCGAGGCAATTCTCTCTTAGAGATGTTTTGTGGGCGAAGCCCTCAATATAGAGAATTTTGGGAGAAAATACTTCTGAAGGGTTATTTGGTAACAAAACTATCATTGGGGAGCAAAGCTACCCTGGGTAAAGTCTCAGTGTAATAATACTAATCAGATAGTGTGACCCCCTATTGGAGGTTTAAAGTCAAAGCCCCTGTATCCTCCTTGTTTATGAAGTCATCTGGGACTGAGTGTTTGGGGTCGAAGTATCCCACGACCGAAGCGAGTTCACTACTATATCATCCAAAGATTAATGGCAAAAAAGTAACATGTTTGCTGCTACAAATATGTCTGCAGCTTACAATATAAAAATGGTGTCGGCTGAGATAGAACTTCTTCATTCATCCCACATTTGGGTCTTAAATATTGAAATTCTCTGCACAATATAAGAGAGGTTTTCCGAGTACCCAGAACATTTTCCCACTTCCCTCAACTGAACTTTGCCTGGTTACCTTGAACCACTTGGACTTTCCAAGTAATTAGAAGCGCTTTGTTCTCGTTACTCACATGCTCCATTAGTTATACTCAAAGTCCCCTATAGCTCCCCTCGTCGATGCTACGTACCTCCCATCCCGGCCGAGGCATACACCTGGCTGTGCACGGAGGCCTCTCCGACCTCCGAGACGGCATACAGCTGGTAGAAGATGTACTCGCAGAGTGGCTGGTCTGAGACCAAGTACTCGGTGGCATCGGCCGATATGTTGTCGGAGAGAGACTGACTCCACCACATGCCTGACTCGAGGACGTAGTGGTCGACACAGTCGTTTCCTGGCAGCGGTGGGTCCCATGTGATGAGCAGCGTCCCCGGGGAGGGAGCTCGTGCCACGACGTTCCTGGGCGGTACAGGACCTGCAATGTGTCCTCCGGACTTCATTCCATTCACTATCCACAAATACAATAAAAGCAAATTAGTAGCTATTAATTACATATTACATTCAGTTTTTAGGTTATACGTACAGTGGCAAAACTAGAGTGGGTTTGCTAACACTATCACCCCTTCTTTATTCTCCTTCAAGCTTTTATGGAAAAGTGCTCATGGTTAGGTAATATAAGCTTAATTAGCAGTTTAACTTATTTTATGTTTTGCTTACCGGTAGAGATAACAACACACACCCACCATATTGGTTTAAACAGCTTTTAAGCCATAACATTATGTTTTTATCTTTTATTATTTAAATTTTGTCTTCATTATGATAGTGATCACAAATTAAGAAAATATCACAAGTGTTTTTTTTTTTTTTGCAAAGGGTGGCCATATCTGCATGATTACAAGGTAGCCAGTTGAAGTCATTTTGATTTGGTCTGTTCCATGTTGGTTAGATGCCCAAAACATTGCAGAACTGGATTGTTTGCATATTGGAAATTGTTTTAAATGATTATTTCATGAAAGTAACTGGTTTTAATGGTGGATATTCTAGTTAATACTTTCAAACCATCATTAGACATGGTCAAGCATTAATGTTTTAAGCATGACAATATTGCGATGGTGAAGCAAAAATGTGACTTCAATTACGTCACAACATGCCATCTCATAAGAATTCCTAACTCAATGGTTGATTTGTCTTTTTTAATAACAGTTTTCAAACGCCAAAGAAGTACGGCTTGTTTGTATTGTGAACCTGCAGCATGACTCCCCTCCCGTCGTGAAGTGACGATGTCACGAAGGTATGTCTATGTCCTGACTCATCTGTATCAAGATTAAGAAGACGACTAGTGTAACAAGTCTCTTTGTTCATTCATATCAGCATTAGGCTCCCATGTGATAATAGGTTATAATTGAACAGTTAATAAGAATCATTCATCCTTTATCTTCTGTGATTTTAATTGCTTATTGCGTTACAGTAACTGTACTTTATATATAACTATAACCTGTAATCTGCTTTGCCCGGGATTATGTATCAGCGGTCACAGCCATAAACCATTTGTACTCAATTCAATGCTACATTTGTAGCCGAATGGCTACATTTGCAGTCGGTTTGAGCGTTCATTTGTAGCAGATTGGCTACATTTGTAGCCGATGTTTAGCGCTTTGGCTATATTAGTCATCTATAATGCTTTATTGTGTTCATGAGGTGTGGGACTTTCGAATTGTGGCAATTGGTTCGATACTTGGTAGAGGTCTCGCCCCCCCCCCCCCCCCCCCCCACAAATAGCCAATATGTACGTTGTTCCCGTGAAAGCGTTAATAAATAAATGTAAAGCTACGTAAATTTTCAATGCAGCTGAGAGGGGAGTTTTTTTTTTTCCGGTGAGGTCCCAGTGTTCTGTTCTGACGAATTTGAGTTCAATGCTAACCAAAAAACTAATGACATTTCACCTTCCCTCGCGTGAAGGAAGTTTATTTGACTTTTTTTAATTGACTAAAAAGAGTGGTAAACCATCTCATAGTTATTTATTTTTCTATCTTAATAAATAATTTGGTTGCCATCTAGAATTATATTGTAATAATAGCAGTTTCCATCTTACCCTGTTCTATGCACTATATTTTCGGATTTGTTGCATGTTAGGTTTACATTAGTCATGTATTCAATTTTATTTTGCAAAATAATGAAGACGATAAGTATAGTATTCCTGCTTCCAAATGGTGGAATCCTCTCTCCCCCTCCCTCCCCCGTTCTCACTTACTCTCTCTCTCTGGTAGTCATAATGTCGAACATGATCGTCGACAGCTGACGATCGCTGCAGCAAAAATGGGTGAGGGGAGAAAAGGTGTATGTGACTAAGAGAACACATCATAATTTATGTCTATTAATTATATTACGTACAATAATTCTTCCCTAAATCCCTGCCAGTGTACTGTAAGTACCACTTCAGAGTACCATAATTCCTGTATGGCACACCATAGTTGTCATGCGCAACAGAAAAGCGATTATGTATAAATAATATAAGGAAAAATGTCATTTTAAAATTCATACTAATGAGGAGAATGCCTTACAAATCTACTTTGATTTTATAAGTCATCTGTTATGGAGAGATAATTATATTTTTTGGTGACAAATCTGTAAAACAATCTATTAAAATAAATATTTTGTGTTTCAAGAAAAATTACCAAATATTAGTCATTTTTAACTACTAATAAAAATTTAAAGTTAAAAATAAGACAAAATTACATTTGCATATATGTTAAAATTACTAGTAATTAAATGGTGCGTAACATTATAAGTCAAATAAATAAACCATCAATAAATATCACGTAGGCTTAAAATTTATGTACTAAGGATTTTTAAATCAGTTTGTGCAGGAATATAACAGTATTAACATTATGTAGATAAATGGAGAAAAAACAAACAGTAAATACAGATACATGACTGAATATTCTAAGAGCAATGTCTGTGTTTTCGCAAATGCGATATTTTTCAAAACTGAAAATGCTACGTTGATTATGTTTACAAGTCATTCAAATTCAAAACATTAATTTTTTTTTGGTTTTGATCAGCGGACTAGTGTGTAGCTATTACCATAAGGCTTCCAAGAGTTAACAAAATCGAAGCGTCATTAATGCTAAATGCTGCGAATTATATGAGGTTCTAGAATCTTAGATAGGATGCCCGATGTAAGGCGCGATACTTATGACGAGCCGAACCGTAAACTATTTTTTCGCTCCTCGTCATAAGGCAACTGTTAAAACAATAAGACGTCATAGTTATGAGGCCTTAAGCTAAAATTACCGTAATTGTCCCGCAGCAGATTGAGTTTACATTATTTTGTATTAGAAAAACTTTCAAATATTTTATTGCCTCATTCAATAACGCGATTTTGCCAGATTTTGATCGTTACCATTTAAAACTAACGTGAATATTATTTACCAAGAAGGAATATAAAAATTTCTTCAAATAAATTAGTGAAACCGTTAACAAATTTTTAGTTCCAGTTTGGCTTAAAATATTGTTTTAAAAAGATAATTTTTCACGGGAGGGTCCCAAATACTATCTGGGTTCCTTTTTCATTCACCCAGGTCCCTCTCCCAACAATTGAACCTCTGCAAGAGTCCAGGGCCCCTGTAAAAGTCCAGGGCTCCTGCAAGAACCCAGGGCTCCTGCAATAGTCCAGGGCCTCTGCAAGAACCCAGGGCCCCTGCAAGAGTCCAGGTCTCCTGCAAGAGTCCAGGTCTCCTGCAAGAGTCCAAAGCCACCACTGGCACAAGCTTTAGAGAGATGATGTTGCTGGTACAAACCCATTGTGACGTTGGTCTTCTCTTCAGGAGAGTGACGACCATCTGCGGTCTGCGTCGAAGCGCTCAAGGAATACGAAGCACAGGGCTGTGCGTTCTGGATGATGAGCTGATTCTCGTAACTGGGGACCATCTTGCACTGCTCCGATGTGGGACTTGTCGACACAATCCAGCACACAGACGTGTACTCCACACAGTTGTCCGTCTGGTTGGTGACCTCATACCTCAGCACCACCACTCCTTTGTTTCCGTAGGCCACTAAATACGTTGGTGGGTCGGGATCTGGAAAATAAGAAAAGCCTGAGAAATGAGGAACTGATCATTAATTTCCCAACAAAAACTTAACTTTCACTATCGTTGGTTAATTTGTGGGTGATTTAGTCGTGTACAGGAATGACTTCTTTTGGAGACAATCAGCTGAAATCAAAACAAAAGCTGTAGAAGGGTGTGTGAATAATATAAACTACTTTGCAGATAAATCATTATTCCAAATAATATGAAAGGAAATAAAAGTATAGTTGTAAAAATCACAACTATCTAGACTGTTAAAATAAAAATAAAACAGTTTTCTGTTGGGACTAAATAACTGTCCATACATCATATGAAATGGTTATCGAGTATGGTTTAGAATGATGTGTGTGTGTGTGTACAGATAATTCTGTTGCTGGTCCTAAATTTTCTTTACTGCTAAGTTGCAAACTGTTCCAGAATTATTATTTGTACTTTCTTTGAATTTTTTTCAGTATTTAAGAAATATAAATAAAAATATTATTGAGGTTTTTGAATTTTTACATTTGGCTTGATTTCATATGTGAGCCAACAATAAACCCGCCAAGTTGTGATGATTACTGTTCAAGATGTAACTATTTTCTCTTTAGCAGCAAAAAAAAAGGTGAAGTATACAACCTATTATTAGGTATTTTAACATTTCGCGAAATTTCTTTTAATAGTAATCTTAAATTATCTATAAAATGAAGCAGAACTTTTTTCACCTATTTAGAATTGCAGATATTTTTACTACTATCATTTGACCAAAATTTATTAGAAAATCTCAGCAGTAAAAAATCTATTCAATGTGGCATCAAAAACCAAACAAATGTAGATCGCTAATGGATAATTTAGCACTTTCCCTGCAGTCGAATGAATAAATCAAATGTGAAGGCTTCTAATAATGAAAGACCTCTTCACCAATTTCAAAACCAAGTACACAGGTGGAACAGCTTCAACACCCTGAACATGTTAGATGAGTTTATTTATCAGGTGCATCCCAGATACGAAAATGACTGTTGAGAAAAACCATTTATACTCTCATAGCTACTCAAATCAAATAAAACATAAATATTATAATTATAATATCACATTGCTCATTGACCAATGAAATATGTCATAATCAAGCTCAAGGTAAAAGGTTTGTTGGTCATAGAGTTCCTCAAACACTACACTTTTTTTCAAGGCTTTAGCTTAATGTTATATGAAAATAAATCTCTTATGTATTTGCAACTTCATATGCTAATTTTGTTGATCTATGACACATCAGATAAGTAATTGCAAGTTTCCAAATCCATAAAAGGTCGACTCAACATCTAAGACATGAAAGAGAGGATTCATGTGAATCAATGTTAGCTCCTTCCATGCCCATTGTAGTAACTGGTGAACTGACTAGTGTAGTGTGGTAACGAATGAACGGATTGGACCAAGGCAGATCGTGTGGAACAATGGATACTGTAAGCATGGGATGTACATGTGTTTGTAACAGTAGTGTGAAATGAAGAGATACAACACTGGCGACGAGGATGGGATTAAGAGTGGCGTAATCGAGCGGTGTTTCGTTTATAGTGGTAGCGATTACATACGGACGTAGGCGGCATTACAGTACGCAGTGCGGAACTTGAGAAGTGAGTAAACCAAAATGGCGTTAGGAAAAATTGAAGAATTTAATGGAGTGGAAGGGGATTTCAAGTACTAGATCGAGCGGCTGGAACACTATTTTAAGGCGAATAAAATTAAGGATGAAGAAAAACGCAGTGTGTTTTTGACACTGTTAGGTCCTAAATCATATGCGGTGTTGAAAAACTTGTGTGTGCCAGCCAAGCCAGGAACAAAGTCATTCGAAGAACTAGTTGAAATACTCACCACGCACTATGCGCCCAGGAAGATTATAATTGCGGAGCGTGTAAAGCTTTTATGGAGGCGACAAGGGACGACAGAAAGTATAGCGGAATATGCGGTAACCCTGCAAAAGTTATCCATGTCGTGTGAGTACGGTCAGTTTCTGGAGGAAGCTCTCAGAGATGCGTTTGTAAGTGGGTTAGGTAATGAAGAAATAGTGCAGAAACTGCTGGTGGAAGATAAACTGACTTTTCAGTCAGCGCTGGAAAAGCATTAATAATGGAGGCAGCGTTGAAACAGTCCAAAGAGTTACGGCTGGAAAAGGAACAGTTCAAGCAAGAGGAATTGGACCGCGAGGGGGATAGTGCATTTGTCATCCGAGCTAAAAAAAAATGAGTGGAGCCGCGGCTGGTTCTGTCGAGGGTGTCTGACATGGTGTTACGAGGGTGGTCAGCCACAGTTCCAGCAGAATTGAAGTGTTTTGCATCCCGGAAGTTAGAGCTGTTGTTGGAACAAGACTGTGTACTATGGGGGTCCAGGGTGGTCATACCGGAGCGACTGCAACAGCAGGTATTGAAGTTGTTGCACGAAGAGCACCCGGGGGTTACAAGAATGAAAATGTTGGCCAGAAGCTATGTGTGGTGGCCTGGCATGGACATGCAGATAGAAGGTGTGGTCCATCAATGCAGCCTTTGTCAGCAATCTCAAACAACGGAGCAAGCCGTACCCTTACACCCGTGGAGTTGGCCAGCTCGGAGGTGGCAACGAGTGCACCTGGACTTCGCAGAAGAACACCATCAAAAGTTTCTCATAGTGGTAGACGCGTACTCTAAGTGGTTAGACGTCATTCCAATGACTGCTACCACGGCGTTTCACACGGTGGGGAAGCTTAGAACTCTTTATGCAGCATTCGGGTTGCCAGAGGTGGTGGTGATGGACAATGGTCCGCCTTTTCATTCGGACAAGTTTGGGCAATTTCTGTCCGCAAATGGTGTGAAACATGTCCAAACTCCACCTTATCATCCGCAATCAAATGGTGCGGCGGAACGACAAGTACAGACTGTCAAGATAGCTCTGAGGCGTCAATTTCAAGAGGGCCGCAGCAAGGCCCACACTCGCACGCTACAACATATGGTCAACGTATTTTTGTTTGCTTATAGGAATACTCCACATTCCTTGACTAAGAAAACCCCCGCGGAATTGTTTTTACAGCAACAGCCTCGCACTCGGTTGTCGCTGTTAAAGCCATCATTTTCGCACGACATGTCACCACGCCAGGAACAAATGAAGCGTAGGCTGGATCACAAACGAGGGCCTCCGAGAGTTTTTGCCCAAGGAGATTTGGTCTGGATAAAAACTGTGTGGGGAGAGGAGTTCAACTGGGTGCCAGGATCAGTGAAGGAGGTAGTGAGTGCGGTCACTTACCGAGTGCAAGAGGGTTCGCATGTCAGATATGTTCATGCGGACCACTTGTAGCTGAGAGAGACAAGAAACAATGTAACTCTACGTCCAGGGAAGCACTTGGTGGGTAAATACGCAGGCGGGCAGCTGGGTGAAGAAGGAAGGGTGACAGAACCAGAAGCAGAGACAGTTACATCAGCGCCCGAGGAGTCACACGTGGGGGAGGCCTCAGGTCAGACTCCGGAAGGGAGGCATCCGTCCCGAGTGACTAGTGGAGGGGATGGCAGTCTCGAGGATGAATGTTTTCGGGGATTTCCGCCTTCAACGCCAGTATCCGCTCCCTACCCCAGGCGCTCTGGTAGATGCGTCAAGGTGCCAAGGAGACTAGATTTATAAAGAAATGGAAGGGGGAGTGTAGTAACTGGTGAACTGACTAGTGTAGTGTGGTAACGAAGGAACAGATTGGACCAAGGCAGATCGTGTGGAACAGTGGAACAAAGAATACTGTAAGCATGGGATGTACATGTGTTTGTAACAGTAGTGTGAAATAAATAGATACAACACCCATAAGTAACAGAAAATATAGCCAAAGAAAACTCAACTCAGACTTAATTACATAAACTTTAGACTATGTCTGCATATGCAAAGCAAATAATTCGTTTCTAGATTACACACATCAATATGAACTTCAAATTATAGGTCGTTAAAACCATGTAGTTTTTGTCTCCCTAAAATATTAAATAAATTTGCTAACTAAAAGGTATTGTGAAATTTATCCAGTGCCACTACCCTTTGTGCTTTAAAACTATCACATTTAGATGACACACTGAAAACATTAAAATAAATCACACTTTTTAATGAAATACTATACAAAGCCCCCAGCATTCACCTTCCTTGGACTCGATGCCAGTAAACTTCAAGATGCTCGATGTCTCCGATGTCACACCATCAATATAATCGATAGTGACCGTGATGTTGTACCACTTGCAGGGTTCCAAGTGCAGCAGGTCGTATCCACTGGAACCTGGGGCGGCATGGGTGCATTCCTTCGCGCCTTCGGACACGTCGAGCCAACAGATCTCGTAGCGGTGGACACGCCTTTGGCAGCTGGTCTTCAGGTCGTCCCAACGCAGTGAAAGCGAGTCCCGGTTGTGGCTGGCCACAGTTAGGTTGCTCACGGGGCAGCTATCTGCACACCAAAGCAGTCACTCAAAAGTTTTAAGGTTGCATGGATAGATACGGACACACCAATGAGAAGGAACCTTCAATTATCTTGGGATAATCAATGTGAGCCATTCCAAGAGATGGGATAGAAAAAAATATTTATTTGTCTTGGTGTTGTGATTCTGCACTCACAACTAACGAAGTCCACCACTGGGATGGTAAGTGTACTACCATTTTGAATAACAGCACATTCTGCGACTATTCATGTATTCGGAGTTTAAAGTGCCAATGAACAGCTTCATTTGAAATCATTCAATTTCCTTTCAACCTTACTGTGTAATGTTGAATTACTCGCACCATTATAGAACGTTACAGGATACCTGGACTTATGGGAGAACTAATGTCACTTGTGAAATTACATATACATATGTGATGTCTAGTCTGTAAACACCTTCATGCATGAAATTGTATGCTCTGTGTAAAGAACAACGTACTCTTGGTGTGAGTAGCAAGAATATGTTGAATATGACCTGACCCAAAATTAAGCTTATCTGCTACTTTCCGGTCCAAAAAAAAGTGTAAATAATGTGAAACTGGCATGGCCAATGGTGAAAATACGATAAGATATAAAATTAAAAAATGTTTATCCCTTGTAAGGTTTTCAAAATTAACACTTCTAAAAGCCATCATATACCTATTGATACAGTGACCAACCAAAAAAATTATTTTTTATTTTGATAGCTTACCAAACATTTGTGATTGCTTAGAGGAAAAGTTTTTCATTACTTACTGGCTACTTGTGCATCAGTGTACAAAGTACTGTGGGTTTTATAACCTCGGAAACATGTCAGCTACATCTGCCATGACATACATTTACGACAGCTCTGTTAGCAATTAAACTGTCCGATGTAGGGGCCACATTTGATGTGTCCATCATTAGTCCATGCACCACTTACTTTCGAGGATCAAGATAGTCGCATCGGAGACACTGCCCGTCTGGCCGATGGCATTCACGATGACGGTGTACCTCCCGCCTCGGCGTAGATTCACCAGGCCGAACACTTGGGCCCCGCTCGCGCTGACATTCACGCAGCTGTGCGAGCCGTTGCCTTCCCAGGCCCCCCAGCACACAGAGTACAGCGAGGTGCAGGGGGTCCCGCTCCACGTCACGTCGACAGTTTCCGGGTCCAGCTGCCGTGCCTTCATGCCACCCACCGCCTCGGGACCTGCAATATACTTCATTATTTTGTATGATGATGCCTCTGTGCTTCAGTGATCAGAGCACTCCCATCTACTAATGCTTAGTTGTTTAGGAGATTTCGGAGACAGTTGTCAATTGGTGGATTTTCTTGTTGTACTGTCATTTTCCCATGCAATCTGCTAAATATATTCCACAGTGTGGCTTCCTCCCATGGCCGTCTTTGTCAAATAAATCAGATTACTTTTTATGAAAAACATAGTCTGAAGGGTCTTTCATCATTTTTGTTAACAATATCAATCATAATTGTTCTTGTGCAACCGACGAAAAGTGAAATATATAAAGAAAGATATTATCAGCTTTCTACAAAAAGCATTACTCATGGTAGGAACTAACTTGATCTGCTATATTTTTTTGGACCTCTCATGTTTATTAGCTATTACCTATTAAAAAAACTACACTGGCCTATGCATCAGCCAGCTATTTTAACTTTTTAAAATTAAAAACTACCTTTCAATATGAAGTTGATATATATAATGAGTTCCTTTAATGTTGTTCATTATAAGACATCATTCATAAATTTGTAGAAAATAATTTTAAAACTAAATTCTACTAAAGCTCTGTACATCAGTCGGATGCAAACTCACACCTCTGATGGTTACTTACCAGTGAGTGCAGTTATGCTGGTGGCATTTGATGTGGCATTGCCGCCGACTGACGTCACCTCAATGGTGTACTCGGTACACGACTCCAGCCCTGAGATTGTGTACCTCGGGTACAACATCATCCCTACTGAGTCACTCTGCTGAATGGTCGAGTTGGCATCCCGCCAGCTTACAGAGTATTTCTTCAGGCACTGTTCGCGCTTTTTCGGGTTCTCCCAGCCGATGTGGATATAGTGAGATCGGGCAACTAAGACGGTGACACTTCTCACTGGCCCTGGAGCTGTAGGAAGGTAAGCCATTTGCATTACATATGGTGCTTCGAAGAAAAAAATAATTTTGCAATATTTTCGAACTTTTTAAAGATTTATATCTAAAAAAACTCATACTTCATTGCTTCAGTGTGACTTATAACTATGGACACCTGTATTTCGCGAATACATTTCGTGTCAAGGTATTTCACAAAATAGGTACTATAGCTTTTCTCCTGTGGTTATTGGCTGAGGTCGGTGAGAGGTGTCGTCCCGCTCTTGACGGGGCCAATGAGAATGTGGTCACCATACTGCTGCACCCTCACAATTTGCCATGACTCTTAGAAAAAGCTACAGTGTTTTGTGAAATACCTTGACATGAAATTAAATCGCGAAATACAGGTGTCCCTACTTATAACAATTATAGATGGCGAATTCATTAATGAAGTGTGAAATGACCCACATTGAACACAATGTCCCAGATACAGTTCAGAAATGCAAATTTACTCACCAGAACATTATGATCCTTCGAAAATATAATATAAATGTGTCTGGTATGTTTGTACTGTAAGGTTTATATTTTATTTGAACACTCTAAAATAAGGCCTAGGATAATGATAAGGTGGTTGTAGTAAGAATGGGAAATGCAATTCCCGAAGCGGCGACTCACCGCTGATGCCGGACTGCGCGTACACGGGTGTGAACCGCGGTTCCGTGACATCGGGGGCGTAGGTCAGCAGCGGGTAGAGGCTGTACACGCAGAGAGGCTGGTCCGTCAGCACATGCTCCGTGGCATTGGCGGGCAGCTCCGTATTCTCCAGCTGGTACTTGAGGACACAGTCCTCCTCGGGCGCGGGCGGCCGCCACGTGACTCGGAGAGTGCCCGGGCTCTCTATGACTGCTGTCACGTCGCGGGGTGCGCCGCTACCTGGGGCGAGACACGACTAACCTTCGCCCTCCTCTCGCTTCATTTGGTGGTGGTCCAGGACATCACATGCCATCAGGCACTGCTCGCATGTATGAAGCCAACCATCTTGAAATATACAGATCTTTTTGTTACGATAAATGTTGCTTTGAAATCATCTGACCACTATCTCTACTGCCACACCTTTTTTTCTTCTGTCAGATGTAAAAATAAAAATATATCACCATCAAAATATATTTCTTTTAGAATCGAGTACTTCATCAAGAAATGTGTATTCCTATGCTACCATTAAATAAATTAATATCCAGCTATATTTATCATGCAATATTTATTTGCCTGAAGTGAAATATATCCGAATAATTGTGATGGCTGGTTCCATTCTCAGGAGACTGGTGTCAACCAATACAATACAGATGAAGGCTATGAATTATGATGGGCCATCCCTCCTCCCCCCCCCAAACTCTCTCACTCACACACACACACACAAACACACAAATTTTTTTGAAGTTCATTGAAAAAATCCTGCAGTTGAGATTTTCTTAAAAACAAAAATATGCAATAATTGTTTATACATTGCTTCAAAATAAACATAGCCAGCTTCAGTCACCATCATGTCATATATTTACTCTTTTTATGTCTTGTAAACATGATTTTTTTCCCCAGCTCGCCTTTAACATAACATGCTTTATACCAGGCAGTGCTAACATTTTTTAGTCTCAGTAATGGGCAGAGATTTTCTGTCAAGGTTGAGTTTGGAAGTTTTTGGATAAATACAAGGGGATGGCACATACACTGGCCTAGTGTGGAGCTGTCATTCAGCAGAGTTGCGCTGACCTGAGGACTTGTAGGCGGTGATTGAGTTGATGCGGGTGCCGTTGGGCGACAGGGCGGTGCCGATGATGGAGTAGTTGGAACAAAGCTTGAGACCGTCGAGTGACGTCTTGGACCGGTGGCCGGGCACAGTGGAGCAGTTGACGCCGTGCTCTAGGTCGTCGACCACCCCCCAGCACACCTCCACATACGCGGTGCAGCCTTCCTGGAGCTGCCATCGCACTGCCATCTGGGACCCCTCGAAGCCCGAGTCCAGGTCCTCCAGCCCTCCGTCGGCTGCAAGCAGCACTCCGTCCAAACTGCCGGCCGTGTCCTCACGAGTAGAAACCCACGGCGATCATAATTTTTAATAGGCTTTGGTGTTTAAAATTATAAAAAAGAGCAAGTCACAATACATGTAATTAAATATTAGGTATTTATTTACATTATCACTGGTTCTGTGTTATGTAATTAATCTATCCAATCAGAGTTTTAAATTATTCAAGAGAGAACAAACAAAATAGAAATGTAGACAATATCCAACTAAAATACTTTCATACAGAAGCCACATTAATGCTGTATTAGAATACAAATGCATCCCTCCACTACCAAAAAAAATTCATAAAAGACAACTAATACATCTATATAATTGAGCTTTGTAACATTATAACTAATGGACTAGGTTTTTCTCAAGAAATGGATTGACAAGGTTACAATTATATTGGAATATAGAAGCTAAATTTCTATTTGAGTTGAACTCTGGTCCCATCAAATAGGAAAATGTCCTCGCTTGCCAGCGGTATGACTCGCCTCCTGTTCATTATTCACCAGTCAGTGCTCACAGAGGCGAAGTAATGATTCAGGCCTGAATAATAAAGATATGTAATCGAAGAACGAGATTTCCAATCAGCATAATATTCACTTTAACGCAAATGTTCATAAAATTGGTATGCCTTCATCATCATCTATTTCGCTCCATTAAACCTAATTATTAAAGATAACAACTGTGTTTTCCAGGGCTGTTTGTTTGCTGGTTTGACTTCGACAGTTTGTAAAAGTTTGCAACAGTACTTTCTTCATTGGCTGCAACGCACATTCTCCACAGACCCAGGGTCAGTCCTGAGGGAGGGCTGGTCACCCCCTCCCCATAAACCCGTAATCCGTAGATAAAAAATAAAATATTGGTGTTGGTAACATATAACCTGTGGTATCTATCGATTTTTTAAAAGAAATTTTCATTTTTATTGCTACACTACTGTGTGTAAAGCTATGAAACTATAGATTCTATGATATATTTTAAAAATGTGAGAAATTCTTTAAAATAGATATTTAAGGGGCTTTAATTTTTCAAACTTAGAGATGCCTCTTTAACTGGGAGTAACATATTCCACATAACCAATTAACTTTAGATTATCCCACCCACCGCTTTCGAAACAAATCGAAGCTTCGTGCGCCAGTTCTCTCAACCAATAAGAATCTTGAACAGTGATTCACCTGAAGAGGATAGTGTGGGAATAGTGTGGAGCTGTGATTCGACTCACGCATGTAACCGTCGGGAGCGGTGTAGTGCTGGGCGCTGACTGGCTCGGACCTGGTCCCGTCTGACAGCACGCCGCGCGCTGTCACGTTGTACCAGTGGCACGGCCAGAGACCGGTGATGTTGTGTGGTGCCGCGCGGGGGGACACCCTGGCACACTCCTCGCCGCTGCTGTTGCTGCCCAGCCGAGCCCAGCACACCTCCACGGCCTCCAGGCCAGCCAGGGGGCGGCTCCAGCTCGCGCTCATGGAGTCGTGCGTGTCACCGGCGAGCGCCAAGCTCTCCAAGGGCCTGGGCTCTGTGGCATTTTAACAGAACTGTTGCATTGCTGATTAAAAGGAAATATTTTTAGTAGTATGTGAATGGGTATTTTGGAACGGTCTTCAGGCTGTGGTGGTGCCAAAGTCTGCCATCATGGACTGTGATAACCTTTCTAAAAGACAGCTAACTCTTAAAGAGTTAACTACATTAAAAATTTTACAAAATTTACATTTTATTTATTTTGCAAGAAAGCAGAAAGGTTTTTAAATAAATCATTATTTATTAAAAAGTAAAGGAAATAATTATCAGTATTAGTGTGTATTTTTGAAATTGTGACATCATGGCAGCCATCTTGGATTATCTTTGACCTTGACCTTTGTTCCTGCTCAAGAAGATGTATCCTTATCTATGGTTGAAAATACTGCAGGCCATTAGTTGACCTTTGACCTTGTCCTTTAAAGTCTGGGAATTCTCTCCCATTCTTTTCAGAACTACATCCTGAAAAAAAATTCACCGTTCACGAAAAACTTAACTCGTACACCAACGAAATGTAGTGGAGACCGGCCGGAGAACGATTGGCTCTCTCCTGCGGAAACAATGCATAGTTAAACTTGCCGGGAAGGGATCAAGTATGAGGGGGGGGGGGTTAGTTCTTAGCACATGCCACAAGAGGTCATTGGGGGCTCCATCAGCAGGAGTCTAGTGGCTTCAAGAGCTGAGTGTGTTGGGTGGGGGATGAATACTGGCCAGCGGAAGAATACAACTGGGCTGCAGATCTCGCATGCAGAGGTGGACCAAGTTAGGGCACCCAGGGAGAAGAGGGGAAACATGACACTGTCTAGGTGAGCTGAGTGGAGTAGGGGGCCGGAGGTGGTGCATAAACTGAGATGGGTAGCCTCAGTCCCTTTGCATAGCCAAAAGCTCTAACGTTCTTCCCGGTTGCGTATGCGGCGTATCCGCATCCACGCCCGTTTGGGCCCCCAGGGCGGTAGGGCTGATGGCTAAGAGCGCTGGGTTATCAAAGAAAAGGGGGGGAAACCCTTATTCGTGACTTATGTCTAGGTGGGAGGGTAAGAGAATGCAGAGAGGCATTCTGTCACCGCAGGAATCGACAATACGCCATCTCTCAACGCAAGACGAGACGGCACTGTTAGACGCGCTGGTCCTAGCGGCCGTGCAGAGCACAATGCGATAAGGTGAAATGCCCGGGCCAACGTTATGCGAGGAATTCTGGTGCGGGCTCTCCGTGCGTGTGTCCAAGGTTGCACGAGTTGACACCTGTGGTAGCTGAGAGGAGAGAGAAGTATTGAGGCCTGGAGAAAATTCGAATTGATTTCCACGTATTATTGTGATGTGTTACTACTCTCAATTATTTTAATTAAATCATTTGACGACAGTAACAAAATTCGCTGGGTTGTAGAACTTCATCGAATGAAACATAATCCCTACGCTCAGTATTCCACCTCAAATATTTTCTTTATTATTTACAATAAAAATGATGTTCATATCCAACCAAAGACATCTGTCAGCCTTGGTTTAAACTTATTTAGTCGTGATGAACCTGCACACAAAGTTTGTCTGTCAATATTATACATAGTATAGCTACAAACGACTCCCCTAGTACGATCTAAGGAAGAAGAACTCCCCAGGGCTATGACTGTGTGAGTGCTCACTCCGCAGGGTGAGGACTGTCGTGTCGGAGGCACCGCCGCCAGGACCGACCGCCCACACCAACACCGTGTAGTTCTCGCCACCACCGACTCCGCGCAGGTCCGTCAAGGTGGCGGCTGTCTCAGAGGTGTTGAGGCAGTAGTGGCGCCCCCGGCCGGACCACGGGCCCCAGCACACCGAGTACAGCTTGGCGCGTGCAGGGGCCTTCCAACTCACGCTGGCCTCGTGGGTGCCAAGGTCGTTCACAGTCAAGTTCGCTACCGGCTCAGGACCTGCACAGAAATAATACCTCATTGGCCAACAATCACCAGGGAGTCGTTTTTTATTATTTCTTACAAGGAACTAGAGATGAACGTGTACGCTCAACACACTGCGAGTAAATGTAGGAGAAGTAATCGACTTCATAAAACAGTACAGAAGCAGCACGGCATTTGCCTCGAGTGATTTTGGGAAACACTGGGAAACTGAAATCGGGCTCAATAAATCAGGATTCAAAATCCTGTCCTTTCAAATTCTCTATATTTCAGCATGTTGCTTGATTCCAAGAAGGCCTGATCATGTCGCAGGCCATGGAAATACTAACAATCCATGATAATTTTTTTAAAAAATCTTACGAAAAATGTTATATCTTTAACAGTCTCCAGTGCCTGAATAATAACTGATTATCTAACATTGCCAACTTTATATGATGTAATAGAAACACTAGGCCCTAATATGGATTCCAACAGTATCCAATGCTAGCGTCTGTGATATGTACAGCCACATTATGTAATAGAGATCCAAGATAGTAAGACTCAATTCCCCTAGAGTGTGGTTTTCTCTCTGTTGCGAGGCCTAGTACACCCCTAAAGGGTAGAGATGGGAACCGAAAGATGCAACATTAGTTTCAACAGTTTTTAATGCCATTATAAGTTTTTAACATTTAATATTGAAAAATTGTTTTCTTTGAGGTCAAAAACACATTAACAGATTTTCAAATGTCATTACAAAGTGTCGATTGACAGTATTATTACAAGTGTAGGTAATTCCCAAAAATTAATTCAGAATTAAACGGAAATTGTTACGTGTCCCAGGATGTTGTCCAGTCAAGGTGTAGACTAATCGTAGGGGCTCAAGGTGTAGAAAACACTCGCTTCACAAGTCAGAAACCATAACATCGACACCCCACTGGAAGCATCAGTAAGTGTTTCAAATCCAAATTAAACTTTACCAATTACTCAAAATTACACAAGTACTACCTCGTTCTCAAACCAACGGCATGTCGAAAAAAATGAAGATGTTAAGTAAACAAATATAAAGTTGATAAAGTCGTAACTAAGAGCTAGTACCAACTTATATTAAATATTAATTTACACTTCCTATGGCAACACTCTTTGGTGCTCCCTCTGCTCGCACAGGCCGTTATGGTCGGTCGTTGCCTCCCGAAACGTGTGCACTTATGAGCGAACCACGAACATAGTGCGCGAGAGTGCAACGAAGTGCGGCGAGCGGATGGACGCCACCACAGAGTCGATTGTCGCCCGCGCGTGCGTGGGTCTCTTCTCAGGAAGGGGCCCTGGTGGCCGAAACCGCTCCGAGTCACAGCAGTGCCCTTGTCCCCATCGCTGGGACTGGACGTGTTTGTGTGAGTCGAGATATTAAAGTTGCATTCAGTGGAAGAGATATTTTATTGTGTTTTTTTATATTAAAATATCATCCTGGGGGGCTTAAACACCCTGAGGTAATTTTACTACTGTCTCCACTAAATGCCTTGCATCTACAGGTGACATGACGCCCGAGAGCCCAGAGTCTCCAAGCAGTGCTAGCCGGTGCCCTCATTATCACCACATCATCTCGGCAAGGTGGCTAGAAATCAACTATACAAACTCTAAACTTTACAAAAAAAATTACAAAGTAAGCAGTGAAAAACTTTATAGTTTGGGAAATTATAACGATCTAAAAATCTTACTAACCGTGTAATAAATCTGGATCTATCATAGCCATTAACCTTTAGCCCATTTAATGGAGTTAACTAAATGAACCCTCAGAATGACACATGTACAGAGCCGAAATGACAAATAGTAGAATTTTATTTATTATTTATAAATAACAATTGGGGCCTTTTTAATTTTATTTTTAAATTACAAAGGTTCTTGCCCTCCTGAATGTCCAGTTGTTAACAATCCTTTTGTTCATGCTCTTTCTGTAACTGAGACTGAAACCGAATAAAACCATCGCAATAAATTACTTTTTGGCCAAAGCATATCCTATGAATTATTAATGGCATATTATTTTTTTTGCTGCATTGGTATAATGCAAACTGAGAAATAATATGGTAAACTAAATAAAATATTTTCCTCTGTGAGAAAATTGGTCCTGTTGAAGAAGGAATGCAATTTTATTATATTTTTTAATAGCCATGCATTTAACAACCACACAAAACCTGTTAATTTATGCATAATGCCTTAACGAAACCATTTTTTTTAAATTGAACTATAAAAATTCTAACTTAAAAAGATGGTTGAATCCAAGTTGGCGTATTTCTGTTTCCCTTACTCCTCGTTGACTCGCTATAGATAAGAACATATAAGCTGTGTGTGATGCACAAACCTGTGTGGAGCTCCAGTGGGGGGCTGATGGCTTGCAGGTCGCCAACGCCTAGAGAGGCCATTTGAACCATGTACTCAGTGATAGCTTACAGGGGCTCTCTATAGCTGAGAACGTATAAGCTGTGTGTGACGGCGAACCTGTGTGGAGCTCCAGTGGGGGGCTGATGGCTTGCAGGTCACCGGCGCCCAACGAGGCCACGTGCACCATGTACTCGGCGCTAGCTTGCAGGGGCTCGATGCGGTGCCACAAGTGACTGCGATGCGTTTCGGCAAGTTTTGTGCAATTCTCGTTGTGGTGCTCGCTCGGCCGCCAGCACACCGAGTACCCGCGCAGGCAGTCAGGTCTCTGCGGCCGTGTCCAGGCGAGGTCCACACGGCGGGTCCGCGACCCCACCACCGCCAGGTCGCTCACCGCCCCGGGCGCTGCGAGCAATACATCCAGACAATACTATGACAATACCATATTGGCTATGGGTGCTCGGTGAGGTACTGATGCCGATGTAACGTCCAGCCGGCCATCATGGATGACCTTGACTCTGAACTTTGACCTTGTACTTTGTCCTTCAACTTTGAACTTGACCTTGATAATTGACCTCAGTCGCCATATTGAATTCCACCACATCTAAATAAAATCTCCCACTCTCCAAACGTTGCAATTTTCTTTATAGTCACCATCTTGAATTCTAATAACTTATCCACCATCTTGGATCTGATATCTCAGCCACTTTTTAAAATTCTGACGACATAGCCGCCATCTTGTTGTCAAAAGGAGACCATCATCTTGGATGATGTTACAGTGGCCATCTTGGTTTTTCTTTTCTACTGGAGGCCGCCATCTTGGATTCAGTATTCTTTGTTTTTGGTGCTTGTTCCTAGAGAGCACCAGCATCAAACTGTCTTATGCACATAAGATCAATATTCTATTACCTGCCAATTTTTTCGTGGTCTTTATAGAAATAAAATGTTACATTTTATTTTTAATTTAATTAGCATAATCTAAAAAATTGGCTGAGACATCAGATCCAAGATGGCGGACATGTTGTTATAATGTTATTAGAATCGTTATGGCGTTATTAGAATCGTTATTAGAAAGTTATTAGAATCGTTATGGAGACCATAACGAAAATTGCAATATTATGAGAGCGGGATGATCATCAGGCATAATCCAAGATGGTGAATGAGGTGAAAGGTCAAGGTCAAAGTAAAATGTAGAATTCAAGGGAAAGGTAAAAGTTCGAAGTCAAATGTCAAGGTCATCCAAGATGGTCATTGTGAAGTCACAATCCAAGATGGCGGACATCGGCACTAGTACCTCACCCAGCCCCCATAGCCAATACCGGCCAATAACATGGTATTGTCTGTAACAATACTGTTTTATGTGTATACCAAGATATACTAGGCAGGCCTAACCTGATTTCAAATACATCCTTCCTTTATTTTATTTTATGTCACAAGTCAATTGTATTTCTTCTTTTCCACTCGGACAATCATTTGCATGTTTTAAATTTATTATTTCATACTTGCTTCACAATTATTTTCATGTAAATAACTCTGCTTTCATCATTTTCGCTATAAAAATATTATATTGACGTCATTCGACCGAAGGCCACCCTAAAGCCCGACCTGCAACCGCCAGTATCCTGCCCCGCTAACAGAACGCGCCCCTAGCCATGGCCCACCCGAGTCAGGCGAGCGCCGCGGAACAAAGGTAGAATCAACGCCCATGACCTAATCGACCAGACAACCCGAGTCTCGTACATTGTAAATTCAACACAAATTAATGATCACATCACTTTTAATTAACAACCCCGTGCAAGGGAAGTGCGATGTAGGAGTGCCCGGGTCACTCACGTGTGGTTTTTTAGTAATACAGCTGTGAGTGCTCCCCTTGCGGCCTTCAGCCTAATTTCAATAACTTAGTGTGTAACTTAATTAAAACCGCCCCAAATTTCCGTGTATCATTCGCCACTGGAGCAGTCATCAAGCGACGAACAGTCTCCAGTGTGACTCAGATTATTCAAACTTATTTCATATAAACTTGTTAAATCTAATTTCCAAAACATATATATGTATTAGGTTAATTGCTAATTTTTAATGTGTGAATTTAGAGCCACTTACATTTTGTTATTAATATAATATTTTACGAATAACAGAACTTTAGAAACCTTGGTGCGAGAGGACGCGGAGCCCTCCCCTCGCGCCAGGGCCAGACGCCAGTACCGAGCGACTCGCGGACCGGGACGGACGTGCGTCCCACGGGGAGCCATCAACCACAGTCGACACTGAATTCATTCTGGTAAATATAGTCACGCACCAAAACCTTTTTTAATCAACTCCCCGTGTGCGCCCGGTCCTTTTACGGTGTAGGGCCTATCCCAGCCGCGTAAACATAACACTCCCCGCACAACGTATTACACGGGGCAGTGCAATATACGGCACGGGCCGACTCCCGCAATAACAGACTTTCAGTTAACTGCCGAAGTGCACAGGCACTGGCCACATCTAATCGAAGACTTTGATTAATTTAATAGCGAGCCGCGGTCCATACAGGTGGGCCCGCGCGTCACCGTTCGCCAATTACGGGATTGGCCGACTCCAATCAAACTCCCCCCCCCCCCCCTCATCCACGACTGGTGTGAGGGCTTAATTTTAGTGACGGCGCGTCAGAGCGCCAGTGTAATCATAGTGTACTTTGTATAGGGAAATAGTGTAACTGTAACCACAAGTGTAATTGCCAACGTTAATTAAACGTCCACTCTACACACTCTGTGCGCGACGTGTATACAACAGTGCAAAACAGTGTACGTTATTTGTGGAACCTCCCCAACCCAGTTATGGATCAGCGTGCTATGCTGTGTAGGGCCAGTAGTGCAGCAGTAAGTCGGGATCCCTAACATCACGACCACCGCCGCCGTTCCTAGTGTGCCACGCAGGGGCATTCGTACCCAACGACCCACCTCGTGGTTAACCACCGAGTTAGCCTGGTGCCCTCCCGGACACGTTTCACGTATTAAAAAAGCCTTCCCGCTAGGAACCCCACCGGATCTCGAACGCGAGAACCCGAGCGACAGCAATATCATCCTTTTTTTTTTTTTTTGCTGACCAATAGGACATGATTGAAGACAGTTGTGCATGGCATGGAATAAGAGAGTAAAGCCAACTGTGTTTACCAACTTGTCCACAACATGTGTACCAAAGCACCATAGCTGTTCCGAAACATCCTGGAATGCATCAAGAGCATTTAATTTACTTTATGTTCTTTTAAGCCCCCATGCCTACACCAGTGCACAAATTTCATCATAACTGATCCGAAACTACCCGAAGTGTATCAAATGCACTGACTTTGAGAAAAATTGTAGGAAATAATTAAAACTTAATGCTAACCTACCTAGGTTGGGTTTGGTTTGGTTTTGTTACCATCTTGCTAAACAGAACTATAGTTAGGTTTTTAAAGACAGAAAAATGTCCCTTTTGTCCCTAAAAAAAAAAAATACTTTTCTTAAATTAATCACTCCCGGCATTATTTTAAAGAATTCCACATTAAATGTTGTGTCCGAGTTTTGTATTATAGGATTATTTGCAACATGAGGACACATGAATTTGTTCGTTACCGAGGTTAGTAGATGTTTACACATCACTGGCGAGTACTGAACGACTCGCTCACATTTTTTGCAACCTTTTTTGCCTGGTATTTGTTTTCGGTCTTTCTTTTTCCTGGTGGGGATGATATTTTTGTATTATAGCTCAGTATTTCTGTGAGGCGGAGGTCCCACTGTGTAAAGGGCTGTGAGGGTGGTACCTGTTTCCAGCGGCAGCAGGGCTATGCTGGCAGGGAGCGAGGCGCGGCCAGTGGCGTCGAGCGCCCTCACGGACACGTTGAGCCCAGCGCAGGCCGGCAGCCCAGACTTCTCGTAGCTTCTCATTGAGCCGAGCACCCGGTCCTCGACCACCACCTCGCCGCCGGAGAGCCGCAGCGAGTATAGCGCCACGCAGAGGCTGCCCGGGGCCCACTGGACCGCCGCCACGCCGCCAGACGACCAGCGGCCCTCGAGGGCGCGCGGCATGCCGGGACCTGTGGACCCACGCCCAGATCCGCTTTCAAGGTTATTAACAATAGACTTGTAAACCCAAGCTTTAAAAAAATACTTGGAAACTTAACCAGGATGCCGGAGATTTAGCTCCCGCTGCCCTCCCACCCCCCACACTCTTCTGGGACACAGTGCCATCTCTCCGAGACATACGCACTCTTGTAAATACACATGACACAGCTTAGTTACTGCATGACTTACAAGTGGAGGCCACGTTTCCCCTTTGTGTTTGCTGTTGACAGAGTAACAGAAGACCTTCCTAAAGTTGCTACAAAATGAAGAATGCAAATGTTTCAAGTTAAATTTCTAATAGAATGCATCTGCAATATTTACTACATTGAAGAAGTCATCTGAACATATATTTAAACTACACTTACTAAAACTACTTTGCACTATTTAATAATTCTCTAACCTAAAAAGTACCTATGTTCCTGCAAAGTGTAATGCTGAGCTCTGGTTAGTAATGTACAATAAACTGACCATTCAAGATTCTTAAAAATTGTCTAATGCATTTACATGTCATTGCAATTTCCTATGGTAATTTGGTTTTGGGGTTTCGTTTCTAAAATATATGGTTTGAATCACAAAAATGTTAAAACAGGTAGGTACTTAAGTAGTTTTCATGGGTGTGTTTCGGTATGGAAAAACTGCACACATTACTGTAGGCAGGGTATGTATGTGTGTAGAGGCTTCTATAAAACTGATCTAGTGAATAATTTGATAATTCCCAGGATCTAACACAAAACATTATACAACCTATTGTGTCAGATGCTTTGAATCATAGCTATTTAGAAAGGCGTGTAATGTATTTCAAAAAATTGTATTGTTATTATTTCTTAGCTGTGTTTTACTGTTATGTCCACAACTGTAGCCACAAAATTAAAAAGGAACTCACTAAACTCAGATAACCAATCACTCAGACTAATATATATATATATATATATATATATATATATATATCAGTGCCAACAATGTTTAGCATAAAATATTCCATTTAAAATTACTTAGCTTGAAACTATCCAGCCTAAAACTATTCATGATAAAACCCCTGCCTCTGATCATCCCTGCTATCTAAAGGCAGAAGCAGATCAAGTGTCCCGCACACAATGTTTTAGGTGCATTTGAAAATGTAAACAATATAATGTTTCTGCAACACAACATTGGCATGAGTCTGGAACACTGATGTTGCGCGGATACCTTTACCGCCGCGCGCTGCGGAGAACTCGAGGGACAGAGTGGGTCCGCCAGCCGCGGCGAGGGTGATGTTGTAGTCGAGGCAGGCATCGCCCAGTCGCAGCTCGTGGCTGGTGGCTCCCGGGGCTGGGCGCTCGCACACGGGGGCCGAGTCCCCCGGAGGCAGGCGCTGCCAGCACAGCTGCACGGCGCCGGGGCGGGCCCAGGCCACCGTCACCGTGTGTGCGGTGTAGTTGCTTACCCTCAGGCCGGCGTCTGTCGCACCAACAAGGTCACACTGTACTGCACAGGATAAACCAGCAGCTGCTGTTCCATCCGTCAGCAACCCCGGAGACTTCAGTGAAAGACTAAACCTCATCGCATCAGTGCAAAGACTGTGTTACGTCATTCACTTCCAATTAAAACACTCTCAGGCATATAAGAGGCTGATACCGGAATAATTAACAAAGAATACTGTTTCAGTGCATCAAATGTAGTAAACTAATTTCACGACTAGTCTAAATCGACATTATGAAATATTGACTGGGACAGTTAGGTGCAAGCAAGAACCAGTTTGTAAGAATTAAACTGGGTACTGTTTTGTCTAGTGCCAGTCGCCGCGAGTATTAAGTGAGGACTGGACAACGCGAGTCTAAGTGCACCTCTGGCTGTGGTGCAATGCGGATCGGCCAGTTTGAGTCATCACACATGTTAGTGTGGTATCTGGCATCATTATAATCGTTAACGTTGACCTGGATGGAAGGCCTGCCAACATTTCTCAATTCTCACAGCTCCCTAGATCCCGATGGCCACCGATCCTGTTGGCAACTGCTGCACCCACTGTGCCAGCAGAGCAGGCCTTGGACACTTCCATGGTTGAAGTTCCTCCGGTGTTGACAGAAACCTCGGAGATGTTTACATGTGCAATGTCTTCAGCAGCAGGACAATGGGTGTCAACAGTGCCAGTGACATCGATAAAGGATGCAGCAACTAACGGTGTTCCATCATCCAACTGTATGTACTGTGACATCAAAAACTGAAAATTTTCGTGAATATGTAATACACGATTGTTATAATAACTCTGAATGTATTAAATATCGGTGCAACAGGTGTTGTAGGCAGTTTATGTTGGTATTAGTCAATTGTGGCATGTATGGGAATTTGTCTTTATGTTTAATGCTCAGTTGGTGGAACTGATTTGTGTATTACCTGAGAAGAAGTGATGTTGCATTAAACGCAGTCTTGGTGAAAGTTACTTGTCGTCTACATGTCTGTTTTGTGCTCCGACTTTCCCATAACAGTTTATACACTATGGAAGATTAAAAAAAAAACACACACACACACATCAGGAATTGTGATTGACTGGTTGCGCATCCATCATAATTAAATTGTGCATCATGAAATATATCACTGCTCTTTTTAGCAAATTTGAAAATGCTGTGCTGCGTGAAATATATGGTAATCAACTGCCATTCGGAACAGCCATGAAAATACATGTTAAGACATCTAAATGATTCGCTTTGTCTTCTAAGATGACTGTAGAAATCGATGAACACCAGTAGAGTAGAAATTCTGACATACATTTTTTTTTTTTATTTCTTGAACCTGTCACTTTTACGACGATTTTAATTAAATAATAAACGTTTACATAAAATTAACTTTTTTTGCATTAGTTAAAAATCGAACCAAGGACTATAAAAGATCGAGTCAATCAATATATTAAGAAGTAATTTTTTTTAATTATTATTATATTTTTTGAATTTCTAGGTACATAATTACAGATTTCCAAGATGGTGGCAGAGACGGCCGACATGATGGTGGATATCATGTCAATTTACTTTCTGGTTATTAGACTCTAGCGGGTAAAAATTAAACCAATATGATGGCAGCGCCCTCTAGCAGACGAAAACAAGATGGTCGCCATGACATACTGGCTGATGTAATATCTGCCTTGGCATTAGTGGTAAAAGGGGGGGGGGGGGGTCAGTCTGTCATTTGTCACTACAGGTGGGGGTTTAATTTTTTGGCCCTCGCCGGGTTCGAACCGAGGTCTCCGTGACACAGGCATTTTTTATTAAAATTTTATAAAAATTATTTTCTATTTTTAACATAAAAATTATGGTATTTTTCAAGACTGTGGACAGATTTAAAAATAGTGAAGAAAAAAAAATAATTTCTACTTTAAAATTTTCAAGATGGTGCCAGTAACTAAACATTAGAGAGTGGGTAATTAGATAATGTGTGTATTTCTATTATTATAAACTAAAAAGTTGTTTCTGAATTTAAAAGCTTATTTGTAAAAAAATGTACTTAAAATAACGTGTGTATTTATGTTATAAATTAATTAAAATGTGTCTAGGAGTTCAAAAAATTATTTGTGAAAATAAAATTGGTATTTCTGGCAGAATTGTTAAACCTTCGCCCGTCCCGTTATAAGACAATGAAACAATAGCTCCGCGGTGTGGCTTATCTCCAGGTAACCGCCATCCAAGATTTTGACCTTCATCCTTCGCTCTCTTTTTTATATATGTCGACTTAAGGTCATGTTTTTCATCAAAACATTGGAAAACATATGGATACATGTGGCATATGGATTAGAAAAACTATTTTATTCACATGTAGACGAACAGCTATTAGTGGAAACTCAACAACTACATCGTAAGGCTCGCACGTACGGTGTGCAGAGCTTCAGAAGAAACCTCAAGATATCAGAGTGGGGTCTGTTTACGAAAAGCGTCTACGAATACTCTGAGGGCGGTTGAGTTTTTTTTTTTTTTTCGTTTATAAACTATTTTTATAAGAGTGAAAATGGTCAAACCGTGTGTTTTCAGAATAATGTTTAGGTTTCAAACTCCCTGCGCAGATTCTTGGAAGTATTCGAGAGACTTGCAGTACGCCGTTAAAAGAGGCGATACCGCACTAGAAGCACAAGTTACCACCTCACAAACACAAATACACCTCTGACTAGGTGGACCTCTTAATAAACTAGCCGCAATTTGCAGTAGAAACGATTTTGTTTCATGATTCTTTTATCCAGACAATTCGCAGAACCTTGGGTTGGTCATATTTTAATGCGAACATTCATGGCATAGTGTATAGTGCGGGCCAAAAGTCTTGCTAGTCGTCACCGCGGAGACGAGAAGCGAGAGGGGTAAGTGCGACTCGCAAAACCTTTAGCCTGCACTATAACTATTACGTATGGTACAAACGCCTACATAGATTATTAATATATTTCCTACCGGTGCGTCGGCAGTTACTTGATGCTGCATGTTGATTTATGTCAGACTAAATGAAAACTATACTATAAAGTTTTTATTTATTATTTTTCATTCGAATAGTTTAAAAAATGAAGAGTTAAAACAGCAACTGAAGTATAAATTATAAACTTTATTGATATTCCAATATAGCGGGGTATGATAATCTTTTAAGTCATTACTTTACATGCCGTTATTTCCAAAAACATGTGTTTTCAGAAAATCCGAAAGAAATACTAACTCCGTAAGCTGTCCTTTAATCGAGGTTGACATAAACGTATACCTGTAGATTTGTTTAAATTAAGTACCCACAGTACATATTGAAATGTTAGCAAATTATGGGTAAGTTGTATCAAATTTAGCACCTTTTGAAACCGACAGCCAATAACTATTAAATATATTTTAGGTCAGACACCAATCAATTAATTTGTTAGCAACAAACCTGGAGTAACTTCATCTGCAGTACACGTGACTCCATAAATTTGTAACAGCAGTAGGGCCCAGACTGTTATTAACCTGCAAAATAAAACAAAACGACACTGATTACTATAACTTTTAATCCCAGTATACAACTTGAATTGTCTACAAAAATGTACGGTAGTTCATAAATTAATTTTATCCGAATAGATTTGATATGTAACTTCTTGTTGTAACATATTTTCTGTAGAATTTATACTTTTCCAATAACTACCTACTGCATCAAACACGTGTATCAAAAATTTATGTTACTAAATATCTAAAATGATCCATCGTGACAAAGTAGGAGAATTGATAATGCTGAACATCTGGATTGGTAAAAGTGGTACAGCATATAACATGATGCGTAAATCGGGGATAATGCCTAGCATTTAGGCAACTTTGTAACACGGAAGAAAATACACTAAATTGCTACTTAAATTTCAGAAAAATGATTTAGGAGAAAACATACTAAGTTAATTTTTAATGCCTCCAAAATGAACACCTTAAAAAATGTCTACCATGTTTTAGGTTATACTTCAGAAAATACTTGTTTAGTCTTAAATAACTCTTAAATATAATCTTAGGCTGTTATTTACAAAAACCTTGAACATAAATGTACGGTGTTTGTTATGTCCGTTTTATATTAGGTACCTCTGTAAGAGTTACAACTGTGGAAGGGACGCAATTAAATTTAAATCTTCGAGTATGTATCTAGATGCTTTGCGCATCTATTTTCTATCGGTGCCTGCTGATATACCCTGTTATCAGCGCTCGAAAGGCTATGTGCAGAACTAACGATAATGACTGTGGTGGAATAAGGGAACAGGTGCTAATGAGTGTTGTAATATATTTTTCATAAAAAAAATATTATCAAATCATTTATTATTGGATTAAATAATGGACAGAAAAATGTACCTTTGTTTTTAGAAACTATGTAGATATATTTTTCAAGCCCGAATTTGGCAATCCTGTAGTTTTAATAAAATCGTTTGTACTGTGTTCAAGAAGGAATTTAGGCTACTAGTTAACGAATTGCTCGTATTATAAATGTATACCTGGTTTTGACTCAGATTTCTGAGCCTATCAATGAAATTTAAAAAGAAAATCACTGTTAATTCCATTGGCAGGCTACCAGTTACAACTACTGTATGGTCGACATTACTATAGGTAATAAAGAACTTTTAGGTTACTCACACGATAACGAGAAATTGGCACTAAATAACTGTTAACGACATACTGATACTTGCTATTTCACGACATAGATAATAGATATGAGAGGGAAAACCGCAGTTTTATTGCGTTGTTTCACAATAACTCTTATGTTCGGTATCTCTAATCATGATACTACTGCTAATTTCACATACCTGTAGAAATTTAACAGGTTGCTATTTCATGGCTAACGTTTACACTTTAAAATGTATTACGTAATTGAACACAAAATATATGTGGCAACAGTATCTTAACCTAAGTTAGTGTAATTTTACACATACATATGTTGATGTATTTATACTCTCGTGTTCGAGTTAAAACACTATAACAATTGTAAACGTACAATATGTCATAGTTTTTGGTGTATTTTTCTTTAATATATAAATTTACACATGCATTGTATATTTACCACAACAGTAAGTTAATTTTACTGCATGTAAATTTACAACGAACACGACAATATTGTACCACTTCTAAATATACATTATATTTATTTTTATCTTATAGCTGTTAATTAAAAATGTGTAATTCGGAGCTATTTTAATTTTATCAATTTAATTATTTAAATAATAACTTTTAACAATCCTCGTGACTTAGCGGAGTAAATATCGAATCTATCGTCATAATCTCCTGTTAATCGTGCACACTAAAAAATGTATAACTATTAGCTATACCACTTTCATAACCACATGTAAATTAAGTGAAATTTTGTCGGTATAAATTTCAAATTACATTGTTTTTGTTTTGCAGCTCCTTGGTTGTTATAACTTCTGACAAATAATTTGCAGTTTTACGACCGCATAAGTGTGTGCTTAAACGTATAGTGTACTGACAAAAAGTAACAGGACAATAATTAACTAACACTTTAGAAATGAAGATGAGGGTGTATTGCTATTCTCTTAAGTGATTATAAGAATACCTACAGGATGTTTCATGCCTAAAGATTACTGTGAAAACACACGTTTAAGTCATATTTAGTAATGTAGTAATGGACCCTCGCTGTGTGAAGGCTAGTCACCCTGCCCTCTACCACCTTGCGATCTCGCTGTGGAAGAGAAGGTAGGAGCGTGGGAGGGAGGAAGTAATGTAGTAATGGACCCTCGCTGTGTGAAGGCTAGTCACCTTGCCCTCTACCACCTTGTGATCTCGCTGTGGAAGAGGAGGTAAGAGCGTGGGAGGGAGGAAGTAATGTAGTAATGGACCCTCGCTGTGTGAAGGCTAGTCACCTTGCCCTCTACCACCTTGTGATCTCGCTGTGGAAGAGGAGGTAGGAGCGTGGGAGGGAGGAAGTAATGTAGTAATGGACCCTCGCTGTGTGAAGGCTAGTCACCTTGCCCTCTACCACCTTGTGATCTCGCTGTGGAAGAGGAGGTAGGAGCGTGGGAGGGAGGAAGTAATGTAGTAATGGACCCTCGCTGTGTGAAGGCTAGTCACCTTGCCCTCTACCACCTTGTGATCTCGCTGTGGAAAAGGAGGTAGGAGCGTGGGAGGGAGGAAGTAATGTAGTAATGGACCCTCGCTGTGTGAAGGCTAGTCACCCTGCCCTCTACCACCTTGTGATCTCGCTGTGGAAGAGGAGATAGGAGCGAGGGAGGGAAGAAGCAATGAAGCGTCACCTGAGCTCCATCGCGCTGGCGTGGCGTCCGAGAACTGAACGGAACTGCGCACTGCGCTGGGGGTACCTCAGGTCGTCTGTGTCCTCAAGGTACGAGACATCCTCAATATTGGTACACAGCCACGAAACACTGGCACGTTTTGCAGACAATATGGTTACCATACGCGTCAACTAGACTTTGTACAGCCACTAGACTGAATTTCGTTTTCTTTTTGTTATAATCACTAGTAAAATGTATTTTTTAATCAACTACTCTATTTAAAAAAGCTCTATTCTAGATACAATTAGATTGTATTGCTTGTTTAAAAAAATTATTCGTGTGCTATGCATATAACATTTTATCGGATTTATAGAGAAGAGCAGGGAAGAGTTGTTAAATATATTGTTGTTGTTTTTTTTTTGGGGGGGGGGGTTGGTTCCTAGAATATTTTTTTTAATTTCCTCCCCCCTCCTCCTCCCTTGTAATTACACAAGTAGAAGCACACATATAATGGACAAATAACTCAATTTTGAACACAAATGTTTTTAAGGGATTGTAATTTGGCTTTTAGTATTTTGTATCTCTATAATCTTAAAAAATTACAAAATATTTTATCATTTATTCTGAATGTTTTTAACAGTGATATTAAAAATTAAGTTTATTAACAACTTACAAATAAAGTGAGGCGATCAAAATAAATTCTGAAAAATTATATTAAAGCGATGGCAGGTACTTATTTAATATTATTATTTCAATGTGAATTAGTGTGTAAGAAAATTATTTTACTCTTGGTATTTTAGATATGTATTATCTTATATGTTCCTAACACATTCAAAAACAATAATAGCTGTATAAACAAACATACCTTTTCCGTTGTTCATTTACATTGCAGTCAAGTTATGGCACGCAACTACTGCTTCGTTATGGTACGTGGTTCGTCAAGGCTTCGCGGTGGTACAAGTACCATAATAATGGGATGTCTGACAATCAGCCGTCGTCAAACGCTGAGGGCGGGAAAGACCTTGAAAGCTGAGCGGAATTCGTCCAATTAGACTGGAAGGAGACTCGTTTCGGACCTCGTTCGTGCTGCGGAGTGGACTGTTAAGCCGCTCTCACACCATGCAGTTGTACTGGAGCTGTAGCCATTCTCTACTCTATTGTTTACATGTTCCATTCTGATAAATTTACTTTGTGCATTCTTGAGAATAGCGTGTGAAAGAATATCCAGCCAACAAGCTCTACGGCAGTTTTAGCTGCAGTTTCAGAAACGCATAGTATGACACAGGCCTTAGACGTGACTGTTTGCATGATGGTGATGATGATAGTGGTTATGGTGGAGATGATAATCATGATAGTGATCATGATAGGTTGTTCGGTCCGGGGGACGTTTCGAGTCCCCAGCCACCGCCACGGGGAGGTGACCAAGGCATGACTAGGTTCGAACTAGCGAGATGAGTCTGTGGTGGCACTGCGTTGCCTTCCGCGGTGAAGTTGCCGCGCAAAACCAAGCCTGGACGCGGGAAAGAGAAGTTTTCTACGAGTGTAAAAGTCCTCGGCCCGCAAAATTAAATATCTTGCTATGCCCCTGATGCTACGACTCTTTCTACATAAATCTGTACATTCACACATCATGTGGGTTGTTTCAATTGCTTGGCGTCGCTATTTTACGAGAGTTGTTCCTGTAGTAATCGCGATAGCTCTCTTGCACATGTTGTTTCGTACCAACATCTCTCAGCATACAGCAGCAGACAGGTTATCTTATAGTGGTAACGAGTCAGGCACGTCTTCGTGACCATGATCACTTGTGTGACCTTGTATAGCTTAACAATACATCAGTAAACATCTGATGAGCAAATTCGTGAGCCAACATAAACTGCATGAGAGCTACAAGAAAAATGTACAGGAAAATCTCTAAATGAATAAAACTGACAAAATAATAAAAATAACCAACTCGGTGTATTCAAAGAGTAAAAAAGAAATAAAAATAGTATTGGTTATAAATCGTTATATTATTGGTCTCAAAGGACCGTATAAATACTATATCTTCTGTTTTTACAGCATTTCTTTCGCTATAGCAACAGTACATACAAGCAATGCACTTGCTTACTCCACGTTCATTTTTCTACCAGCAACTGAGAATTTGGCAATGAGGCACGTTTGCAGTGGCCCAGTGTGAAGTAGCCTAAATATGTTAGGGATAGGCTTGACAAATTCACAAATGTATGGTCTCAAATTTTTTTGATGAAAGAAAGGTTTATCACATGAATTAAAGCATTTTACTTAACATAAAAAAATGTGGGCTCGGGAGAGACAGAGGCGCTTGGCACGAGACCACGCATGAGTCGCACGCCCGGGCGTATCTCGCGCACCAGCACGTTTCAGCAAGCTGTCGTCGGAACCTCCAGATAGCAGCGTCCTCTGGCCTCGTGTCAGCCAGCGATACGCGCCCTCGCAGTGCGGATGTGGCTATCTCCCGTTTCCTCGCTGGCAGGATCGCGGGTTCGATCCCCACACCTTGGCGCTACTCTTCCCTTATCAGCGCCGAGTCAGTGCCACAACCTTTCTATATCACATTGCAATGTTTATATTTAACTAGCTGATGAACCTGTGCTTCCCTACGGCAGGCTACAGGAAGAACAGTGCTTACTGGACATGCCCCTCCTCATGGGTACCTCACTAGCACGTTTTTAATGGGGAAAATGAACTAAATCAGATTTTGGAAATTAACTTATGAAACAAAACAATGCATAGGTCTTACCAACAATGCAACAGCCGTTGACATGAAGATTACCTGGAAAATACTACGCTTACACACAGAGACACAAACTCTATCTTGGTTTTATGTAGGTATATATAAGCATAATTAAACACATAAGAAGCATATGTACTATTCATAGGAACGTGTCGATTTTTATGTCAGAAAGCTAAAACCATTAAGGAAGAGAATTTATACATAATTTAAGTGAACGATCTCCAGGTATTTATATTTATAAACTACGGCTTCGTTCGTGGCAACTTCAGGATATTGCTGATATTGCAACAATTTCAGACATTTTAGTGAATAATTCTAATACTTTTAACTAAAAAAACAACATTGAATATCATATATTTAACATTTCATTTATAACCAAACTATATAAGGTTGAAATTTGTAATAATTATTGTAAAAAGGACCTCGAGAATCGACACACAGTGTCCCGACTGAGGCAGGGTCTGCATGGATGGAATGGGGCTGACACTCATAGGAGCCGGCTGCCCTATCCGAGGGAGAAATCATGAGGGGAGATGAGATGGGGCGTGAATTGGTGCGGGAAACGGGAGTACTCCGAGAAAACCCACAAGCCATGTCATCGTCCGCCTCATTTTCCACTTGCGAAAATCCGGGTTTGACTCCACCGAGAATCAAACCCCTGTCACCTTTCTGGCGAAGGGGGGTGAATGTGCTAGCCACTCGACCACCGCGTCTCTTACTGTTGTAAAAAGTAATATTAATTAATTTTAAATATAGTTTTAGATATATTACCTTGGTGAAATTCACACTTATTACCTTTTTTTTTTTACATTTTATGAGATAGCCTATTTTAAAATTTGTGAAACATGCACGTTTAACTTTAATTTACATTTTGTTATATCTGACATTTCCTCTTCTGTTTAATTTGATTCTATGCACATAATGATTAAAATTAAACTTTTCCCTTTTCCACTTTTATATAGACACCTACATTATTTGAGGATTTTTGAAATAATTGCATCTTAATTCGAAATGTATAAAACTGGTATCAATTTTCTTATCGTACGCGTGAATAGATTAATAGTTATGTTTAGTACTAATAAATCAAATTTCTAAAAAAAATTCACCCTCCCACATGATTAGATTCGTTTATGTGATATTTTACTAATTGCCTACAAATTTTTCACGGTTTTCAGTTCTAGGTTATATGTACCGTAAAAGCAACTGCTTCTATTATAACTTAGCAAAAAACAAAAGAATAAGACCTTCGTTGAGAGCCGGCACACGATTATATTCGATGCTCATAATACCTCACATAGCACATGTTAGACATAGCGTGTAACACGAACACATGGTATAGCAACGGTCTACAGAATACAGTCGCCGCAAACCATTCTGAGTGGGTAGTCCGGCGAACGAAGGCGAACGAAAGCACATATTAGACTTGAAGAGTAACCCAGTAAACATTTTTTTGTTGTTGCGAAAATGAAGTTTTGGTTGAAAATGACCGGGACCAATCTCACCGGTTTGGGGGGGGGGGGGGGGGGAGGGATGTTAGTCCCACCGACGTCGTAATACACCTCTAAGTGCACCACAAAATCATTTTTCAGAGTCCCGGAAATTTCGGAGGCAATTGAAACACAACCATCCCCCCCTCCCCCCGGAACAAGGAATAAAATTAGTGTATTGTCATCCGGATTACATATACTTGCAAAGTTTCAAATAGATTCGACAATTAGAAGTTGGTTAAAATCGACTTTCAAGATTTTAATACATAGTTACAAGTGAAACTAATAAAAGTGTGTTAAAAAATATCGCCTCGTTCGTAATTCTTTATAGAAGCTAAATTTTAAATATCTTTAAAGTCATGTTTGTTTCAACAGAACCTAATTTTTTAATTTATTTCAAGCTGCTCTCGTGTTCTAGAAAGATAAAATATGTACAATTTTTTTTTAAAGTCTAACCTTAGGCTTTTAAACACAATATTGTTCTTATAAATCGGTAGTTTAGTTTTTGCGTAATGCTCGAACAAACACAGACATGGCAGAAGCACGAAGCGATCATGCATTTCAAATTTCAGGCAACGCCATGTATTGAGTAAATGCCGTTGACGCCAGCCGATAGTGCGCCTCTTAGTCGCACAGGCCTAGATGCCTCTCCGACGCCTCTCAAAGCCGTGTGCCACGAACACGCCCGCGCGTGCAACATGGTGCAACGAGTGTGAGTGCACCGAACGACCCGCAGCTAGCACCACTACCGGCCACCTCGGCGGAAGCACTCCGCCGGGTGTGGCAATGTGCTTCCGCCGGACTATAATAGCATCAAGGGCACATGTTTTCTCTCACAGACATAAACTATGTAATGTATATTTCATCAAATGTTTTTATTTGTTAATTCCATTGTTCAACGTGCGAATAGGTCCTAAACTTGGCCGCGTCTGTTTCCCGCGCGCTGCGCTTCTGGCGCGCAATTGGCAGGCCTGCTGTAGCGCTGTGCTACACGAGTGAGTCAGTACCCACCGGGAGCTCGAAGAGGCTGGTCGTCTTCGCGCAACGTTGAGAGGCCACCTTCGCGCTAATTCAGCAACCGCATCTAGATCGTGAGTACACCACCACTGGCCGTGCATCACCGCGCATCACCGCGCATCACCGCGCATCACCGCGCATCACCGCGCAGGTCTTAGCAGCAACGTCCGCCACGTACTGTTCGCTCAAAACTCCCCCCTCTCCATAGTAAGCGGGGTCATCGCCGAACAGCCGTACACGCGCAGAGCTCTCTAACCCCGAACAGTCGCGGCCAGGGGATGGATAGCACCATGTAGAGGTTGATGTGTAATAAAAACCACACTTCACGTAGCAGAGTGCATCATTTGTAGTATAAGGCGTCTTGGGTGGCCTAAACAGCCCAAGGATCACCTCTACGGACACGTCCCTGCCTCCCGCCACTTGGCCGAACCCAAACCCCGAGACCCATCCCGCAAGACTTGATAGCTTTGACGGGGAGGCAGCCGGAACGGTGTCAAAATGGCGCCCAACGTGGGGCAACATAACAACGCCGCAAACGCCATCCGAATCGCTGAAAATCCGGCAGAGTTACGCGTAGGGACAGCACAAAGGGGAGAGAAAGCGCGCGCAGACGTGCAGGCGCCGCGGAACGGGACGCGCCGGGGTAATCAGGCCACACCACCCCCCTCCAGCACTAAGATCGTTCGCTCACTCCCTCCCGCATTCCACGGTTCCACCCCCCCCCCCTGCACGTGTACAGATCGTTCGCTCACCCCCTCCCGCCTAACCCCTCGAGTGTGAGTGGACTGCCGCGACCGATCGCGCGCCGAGGACAAACGAGCGCGCCCGAAGATCACCGAGCCGTCACCAGCCGCGGCCGCGTAAACAACCGCGTGGCGCGTGCGTGCGGGCAAGACCGCTCGGTCGTAAGCGCAAGGGGGCGCACCCCCGGATCTGCCCGCGCCCGCCACCGACGCTTCATCCCGACGCTCGGGTCGGACAGCCGCGGATCGCGCATGGACAAGAGGCCGGACGTAGCCATCACCATGGAGAGCTATTGCGCCGGGTGCGGCAAGCCGCACACCACCAGCCACAGCACCGGTGAGTACCCCCACCTGTACTGCACATGCGAAACGGTACGCGTCAAGACGGAGGGGCAGCCCAGAACCCAAGCGGGTCCCCAGTGCGCCGCTGTCCACTGTCCCGGTTACCGAGGCGAGATAGCGAGATGCCAGCAGTGCGGAACAATTAAACACCGTGCATGCGCAGACGCGCTGGAATTCGTAAATTTCCGGGACGGACTTTTTCTGTGTGGGGGGTGCGAGCGACGCGCACGAGGGCACCCAGGGGGTCAGCTAGCTACCACGTCCCGCCCCCTCACCGGGCCTATTACCCTCCCGGAGTTCGTGGGCCTCAACCACGAGGATCCGCGCGTGTTTTTGCGAGCCTGCGAGGCGAGGCTCGTGCGGCACCTGATACCGCGGGAAGAGTGGGCGGAACGCGTGAGTGCGCAGCTGCGCGGCGAGGCGCGCGAGTGGTGGGCCCAGGCGGGCAGCTACGACGCAGACTGGGAAGACTTCGCCCGCCAGCTGGAGGCGCGCTTCAATGACACCCGAGCCCTGAACACATGTCGGAGTGAGATGTTTAGCCGTTGCCAAGGGGACAAGGAGGCGGTGGAGACGTTTGTTTATAACAAGCTCAGACTATACCGCCGCCTAACAGCCGGGGGTCAAACTAGCGACATACTGCCCTTCATAGTGGAGCTAGTGTCCCCCGAACTTCGCCCATTCTTGCGCGAAGCAGTGACTCGCGGGCTGGATGTTTTTCTCGCACGAGCACGAGCCGTAGAGCATGACCTCCAATCAGCTCGCAGCGCCAAGGGCGTCGCGACGCCCCGGTCAGCCCCGTCCACCAAGGGGGCGGCACGCGCAGAGGTCGAACATGCCGTAGTGCCGTACACGGGCCCGCCGCCGCCGAGGGGCAACTACCGGCCCACCGACCCGTCCCCGATGGGGGAGGGGATGCCCCTACCGGGCCCTCCTCACCGTGGCGCTGTACAGACGCGTCGCGACGACCACCGCGGGGGAACACAGGGCGCCCAGGACAGCCGGCCACCCCGCTGCCGCTACTGCGCGACAGAGCAGTACCACTGGCACACGGTGTGCCCGACCCGCGAGGCAGTCTGGCGAACGCGAGGGGGCGAGGTGAAGCTCCCGGGAAACTCCGTCTAGGGGGCGGTGACGCAGCTGGCCACCACCCCCCAATTAACAGCCCAGCTCCGCGGAAAGACTCACCCCGGCGCCGCGGAACCACCCAGCCGCCACCCCGCCCACCTATCACAGCTGGAGAGGGTCCGCCTCACCTGGTCGCGGTGTCCGCGTCCCGCT
Organism: Bacillus rossius redtenbacheri; assembly: GCF_032445375.1. Lineage (NCBI taxonomy): Eukaryota > Metazoa > Arthropoda > Insecta > Phasmatodea > Bacillidae > Bacillus > Bacillus rossius. The sequence goes on from NC_086338.1 coordinate 59,819,154, forward strand.
CCAGGTCGCCGGCGAGCGACACCGTCCACCTGGCGTCGGCGCCGCCCCCGCACGCTGCTGCGGGGGCCACTCAGCTGCCGTCCCATCCACCTGGCGCGGGTGGGGGCGGCCCGCCTCACCTGGTCGCGATGTTCGCGTCCCGCTCCAGGTCGCCTGCGAGCGACGCCGTCCACCTGACGTCGGCGCCGCCCACACACGCTGCTGCGGGGGCCACCCATCTGCCGTCCCATCCACCTGGCGCGGGTGGGGGCGGCCCGCCTCACCTGGTCGCGATGTTCGCATCCCGCCCCAGGTCGCCTGCGAGCGACGCCGTCCACCTGACGTCGGCGCCGCCCACACACGCTGCTGCGGGGGCCACCCAGCTGCCGTCCCATCCACCTGGCGCGGGTGGGGGCGGCCCGCCACACATGTTCGCGGCCTGCCCCAGGTCGCCGGCGAGCGACGCCGTCCACCTGGCGTCGGCGCCGCCCCCGCACGCTGCTGCGGGGGCCACCCAGCTGCCGTCCCATCCACCTAGCGCGGGTGGGGGAGGCCCGCCTCACCCGTTCGCGGCCTGCCCCAGGTCGCCGGCGAGCGACGCCGTCCACCTGGCGTCGGCGCCGCCCCCGCACGCTGCTGCGGGGGCCACCCAGCTGCCGTCCCATCCACCTAGCGCGGGTGGGGGCGGCCCGCCTCACCCGTTTGCGGCCAGCCCAAGGTCGCCGGCGAGCGACGCCGTCCACCTGGCGTCGGCGCCGCCCCCGCACGATGCTGCGGGGGCCACCCAGCTGCCGTCCCATCCACCTAGCGCGGGTGGGGGAGGCCCGCCTCACCCGTTCGCGGCCTGCCCCAGGTCGCCGGCGAGCGACGCCGTCCACCTGGCGTCGGCGCCGCGCCCGCACGCTGCTGCGGGGGCCACCCAGTTGCTGTCCCATCCACCTAGCGCGGGTGGGGGCGGCCCGCCTCACCCGTTCGCGGCCTGCCCCAGGTCGCCGGCGAGCGACGCCGTCCACCTGGCGTCGGCGCCGCCCCCGCACGCTGCTGCGGGGGCCACCCAGCTGCCGTCCCATCCACCTAGCGCGGGTGTGGGCGGCCCGCCTCACATGTTCGCGGCCTGCCCCAGGTCGCCGGCGAGTGACGCCGTCCACCTGGCGTCGGCGCCGCCCCCGTACGCTGCTGTGGGGGCCACCCAGCTGCCGTCCCATCCACCTGGCGCGGGTGGGGTCGGCCCGCCTCACCCGTTCGCGGCCTGCCCCAGGTCGCCGGCGAGCGACTCCGTCCACTTGGCGTCGGCGCCGCCCCCGCACACTGCTGCGGGGGCCACTCAGCTGCCGTCCCATCAACCTAGCGCGGGTGGGGGCGGCCCGCCTCACCTGGTCGCGATGTCAGCGGCCCGCACCAGGTCGCCGGCGAGCTACACCAGCCACCGGGTGCCCCCGTCGACCCCGACAGCACCTGCGGTGCCTCCTTATGCACCGGCGTACCCCGTCAGGACTGACGGGGATGACCAGCGCCACCCGTCAGCGGCCCGCACCAGGTCGCCGGCGAGCTACACCAGCTACCGGGTGCCCCCGGCGACCACGGCAGCACCTGCGGTGCCTCCTTATGCACCGGCGTACCCCGTCAGGACGGACGGGGATGACCAGCGCTACCCGTCAGTGGCCCGCACCAGGTCGCCGGCGAGCTACAACAGCCACCGGGTGCCCCCGGCGACCCCGACAGCACCTGCGGTGCCTCCTTATGCACCGGCGTACCACGTCAGGACGGACGGGGATGACCAGCGCCATCCGTCAGCGGCCCGCACCAGGTCGCCGGCGAGCTACACCAGCTCCCGGGTGCCCCCGGCGACCACGGCAGCACCTGCGGTGCCTCCTAATGCACCGGCGTACCCTGTCATGACGGACGGGGATGACCAGCGCCACCCGTCAGCGGCCCGCACCAGGTCGTCGGCTAGCTACACCAGCCACCACATGCCTCTGACGACGTCGGCAGCGCCCTTGGAGCAGTCGGGTGAGTCGCCCCACCTGGGACAGTTGGGACCTGAGGCTGGGTACCTACTTAGGATACCGGTGGCCATGAATGGGCAACCTGTGCATGCATTAGTGGACACGGCTGCCAGTCATTCCTACGTGTCAGCTCAACTCATACCCGAGGGGGACCTGATACCGGAGCGTGAGAATGTACAATTAGCCACCGAGGGGGCGAAGGCACTTACGGTCGGCCGCACCCAAATCACCCTTGCCATTAGAGATCACACCAGTCAAATCACCGCCCTCGTGATGGATGGGCTCAGGGACCAGTTGATTTTAGGGTTGCCATGGTTAGCCCAGGAGGATGCTACAGTAGAAGTGCGGGCGGGGAGGGTGCACGTCGGCAAGCAGGAGAGGCATACCGTATACGGCCTGGGTCGGCGGCTACCACCTCGGCGAGAGAACCCCATCACCCTAGATGAATTGCAAAATGGTGTACCACCCGAGCAGATAGACCTAATTAACCGGGTATTGGCACAACAACCGCAAGTGTTTGCTGCTACTGATATGCTACGACGCACCACGGTCGCTGAGCACGCCATTCCGACCAGGCCACATGAACCCCGGTTCGTCAAACCGTTCGGGTTCGGGCCCAAGGAGAACAAGGTCATCCAGACGCAGATCGCTGAGATGTTGCGCGATGGCGTCATTGAGCCAAGTGAGTCCCGTTACAATTGTTTGATTGTGATGGCCAGTAAGAAGGATGGCTCAATGCGCTTTTGTGTCAACTTCAAGCCAATTAACGCAGTCACCATACCTGCCCCCCCTCCCCTCATCAACATCACGGATGCCTTGGCGGGGCTGGGCGACGCATGCATCTTTACATCGCTAGACCTAAAATCAGGATATTGGCAGGTGCCGGTACGCCCGGAGGACCGGCACAAAACAGCTTTCACCGCGCCTGATGGGAGGCGTTTCCAGTTCTGCGCCATGCCGTTCGGGCTGATGGACGCCCCTGCGACTTTCCAGGCCATGATGGTCCGCGTCTTGGATGGCTACGCCGGCGAGTTTGCTGCAGCGTACCTAGACGACGTGATCATCTGGTCGCGATCGTGGGAGGACCACGCACGCCACCTAGGCCTGGTCCTTGAGCGGCTGGCCAGACATGGACTCACATGCGCCCCCCACAAATGCCACGTGGGTGCGCGAGAGATTGAGTACCTGGGGCACCTCGTGGATGCCGAAGGCTGTCGGCCGCTGCCCAAACACCTGAACCTCATTGAATCCAAACCTGCACCCAGCACCCGTAAGCAGCTACAAAAACTCCTAGGTCTCTTGAACTGGCTAAGATCCTTTTTACCCCACTTTGCCAGAATAGTTGCCCCTATGACCGACCTATTGTCACCGAAGACCCGGTTTCGGTGGACAGAGGAGGCAGATCATGCACTGGCCACCGTCAAGCACGAGTTCCGGGAGTGCCACCGACTCGCCCGCTTGAGGCCCGACTCCCCGCTATACTTGCAGACAGATGCAAGCCAAGAGGGGATGGGGGCCGTCCTATACCAGGTAGGGGAAAATGAGGAACGCCGGATAGTGGAGTACGCGAGCGCCAAGTTCGGCCAGCCCGAGCGGCGGTACCATGTGAACGAACAGGAGTGCATGGCCGTCGTTTGGGCGATGCGGCGGTACCGACACCACCTGGAGGGCCGGCGTTTCACGTTGAGGACAGACAGTCAGTGTCTAAGCTGGCTGGATTCCGCCCAAGGCCGCAAGTCGAAGTTCACGCGGTGGGCACTCATGCTCCAGAGCTTCGACTTCGCGGTCGAGCATGTGAAGGGGCAGGACAACCAGCTCGCTGACGAGCTGTCACGTCACCCCGACCCTAGGTCCACTTTCCAGGACGACCACAGCTGGGAGGGGCTACTACCCCCACCAGGTACCCTACCTGTCGCCACCGGGGAGGAGGCACCAGCGGTGTTGTGCGCCGTGACCACGCCCCCGGACATTGCCCCAATCCAGGTGTTCGAGACCCTCACTGCCCTAGTGGCGGCCGTGCAGCATGCCCAGCAGACGGACGAGGCCACTCAGACCGAAGTGCAGGCGGGTGAGGGAACAGTCCACCCCTACCAACGGGTAGTAGACGGAGTGCTACAGACACGGGTGCCTGGCGACATGGAGGCATGGCGTCTCTACGTACCCGGGTGCGCACGAGCTGGCGTACTACATTTTCACCACGACCATGACTTGGCTGGCCACCCCGGGGCAGACCAGACGCAGACGGACATCCGCAAAACATTTCATTGGCCAGGCATCACCCGCGACGTTAGGGGTTATGTGCGACAGTGTCAGCGCTGCCAACAGCGGAAGGCACGGCGGATGGACGGAGTGGAGCAACAGCGCCCCCGTCGACCCCGTGACCCGTTCCACACACTGGCACTCGACATCATGGGGCCATATCCCCGGACCACTCGGGGCAAATGATTTTTAGTGGTCATCACGGACATCTTCACAAGGTGGGTTGAGGCCTTCCCAGTGTCCAATGTGCGAGCTGGGACCATAGCAGCTCTACTGGACCAGGAAATTTTCCCGCGCTATGGCTTCGCGAGGGTTCTACTGACAGACAATGGGTGTCAATTCACTGGGAAGCGCTGGCGAGCTGACTGTCGTCGGTGGGGCCTAGACCACCACACCACCCCTGTCTATCACCCCCAGGCCAATCCGACCGAGCGTCGTAACCAAGAAGTAAAAGCACAGTTAAGATTGCGCCTGGGGGACGACCATTCTAAGTGGGATGTACATATACCCAAGTTACTGTATTGTCTTAGGCGCCGTACGAATGCCGTCACAGGCCACAGCCCGGCCGAGCTGCTGTATGGACAGAACCTCGCCCTACCAGGGGAGTGCCGGGTGGCAGCGGCCATCACGGACACACTAATCCGTCCGGAGATTGAGGAAGGGTAGGAACAGGCCAGGCAACAGCAAAACCAATTCCTATCGGAGCACACACCACAGACCAGTCACCCCCCAACGCCCCTACAACCTGGACAGTGGGTGTACGTGAGGCAGCACCATCTGTCATCGGTCGCTCGCAATTTCTGTGCGGGGCTGGCCCCCAAGTGGTCGGAGCCAAGGGAAGTGCTCTGGAAATCCGGACCCACGTCATACGCGGTCCGTACCCCCCGGGGACGGCCTGCCAAGGTCCACAGGGATGACCTGCGGTTGGTAGCACCCGGGGTAATGGAAGGCGTGTCACCAGGGCCCAACTCGAGGGTGCCTCAATCAGAGGGCCAGCAGGTAACGAACCAGCAGGTTCTGCCAAAGGGCACCGCCCCACCATCTGATGATAACATTGGACTTGAGCCGATACATATTGCCCCCCCCCGAACTGGAAACTCCAACTGCCCGTACACTGAGCCCTCCGATCGACACCGCGGGTGGCACCCATCAGGACTCCCCGATATGGCAACAGAATGACGAGGAGGAGACAGAGGAATGGGATGAGCCATCATGGATGCTGAACATGAGCTTGGTAGATGCCAACCCCCAGATGTCTGTCGATGAGTCAGGTGATGAGTCAGAAGGGGGGGAGGAAGGAACTGACATTGGGGGAAGGTACCCATCACGCACGCGGCGGGCTCCAGTCCAGACGTGCTGTCTAGACGAACATGAGTCCATGGATATCACGCCCCTGGACGAGCTCGGGAAATACATAATTGAGGATGTCACCCCCCCGGACGAGCCTGAGAGAGACCAAGCTAGCCATGCCTACACCCTGGCCGAACATGGGACATACATAATTGAGGATGTCACCCCCCCGGACGAGCCTGAGAGAGACCAAGTTAGCCATGCCTACACCCTGACCGAACCTGGGACATACATAATTGAGGATGTCACCCCCCCAGACGAGCCTGAGAGAGACCAAGCTAGCCAGGCCTACACCCTGGCCGAGCCCGGGAGATACATTATTGAGGATATCACTCCCCTGGACGAGACTGAGGACAATACCTCGGACAAGTTCTTGCCCCTGAAGGGGTGCCTCCCGCCGAACATCACACCCGAGCAAGCGGCAGCCCCCTCCCCTCCACGGCGGCCACAGAGGACCCGCAGGGCTCCGGTTCACCTTGCTGAGTACGAATGGACCAATCATCAGGGCCAGGCCAGGGACCCTACAGTGCCACCACAGTGCAACTCAATGGAGCTTATCTACATCAAAACATCACTGCCCCTACTGAGGGGGAACGAGCATAGTGAGGGAGGCACACAGTCATTTTCTTGTTTGAAGAGAGATGCTCAGGGCCTAGAATCTCACCCCAGGCATAGTACACCACCCCAGTGCCGCGCTTCGAGTGCATCACTCCCGTGCGATCATTGTGAGGCGTCGGTGCACATAGCGGCCTCAGATAGAGGGGGGCATTTGACGCCAGCCGATAGTGCGCCTCTTAGTCGCACAGGCCGCGATGCCTCTCCGACGCCTCTCAAAGCCGTGTGCCACGAACACGCCCGCGCGTGCAACATGGTGCAACGAGTGTGAGTGCACCGAACGACCCGCAGCTAGCACCACTACCGGCCACCTCGGCGGAAGCACTCCGCCGGGTGTGGCAATGTGCTTCCGCCGGACTATAATAGCATCAAGGGCACATGTTTTCTCTCACAGACATAAACTATGTAATGTATATTTCATCAAATGTTTTTATTTGTTAATTCCATTGTTCAACGTGCGAATAGGTCCTAAACTTGGCTGCGTCTGTTTCCCGCGCGCTGCGCTTCTGGCGCGCAATTGGCAGGCCTGCTGTAGCGCTGTGCTACACGAGTGAGTCAGTACCCACCGGGAGCTCGAAGAGGCTGGTCGTCTTCGCGCAACGTTGAGAGGCCACCTTCGCGCTAATTCAGCAACCGCATCTAGATCGTGAGTACACCACCACTGGCCGTGCATCACCGCGCATCACCGCGCATCACCGCGCATCACCGTGCAGGTCTTAGCAGCAACGTCCGCCACGTACTGTTCGCTCAAAACTCCCCCCTCTCCATAGTAAGCGGGGTCATCGCCGAACAGCCGTACACGCGCAGAGCTCTCTAACCCCGAACAGTCGCGGCCAGGGGATGGATAGCACCATGTAGAGGTTGATGTGTAATAAAAACCACACTTCACGTAGCAGAGTGCATCATTTGTAGTATAAGGCGTCTTGGGTGGCCTAAACAGCCCAAGGATCACCTCTACGGACACGTCCCTGCCTCCCGCCACTTGGCCGAACCCAAACCCCGAGACCCATCCCGCAAGACTTGATAGCTTTGACGGGGAGGCAGCCGGAATGGTGTCACCGTTAATTCGCTAGTCGCCGCGAGCTTCACTAATCAGACGGGTCTCGCCAAGAAGGATAGGAATTATCTAGGCAAAAATGTGGTTTTTGTGTAATATCTCAGGCTACCGTCATTGTAACGAGATAAAATATATACAAATTTTTAAGTCAAAAAATAAGCGTTTAAACACAAAATGTTTCATCAAAATCTGTCCAGTAGTTTTTGCATGATGTACGAACAGACAGACAGATACAGTTTTATAATAGTATAGAAAATGCGTATCAATAAACTGAAGTGAATCGACGAGAAATAAAATTCCAGTTATCAAAAGGCTTTTGGAAATTATGTTTGACGTCGTACCGACCATGGCCTTTAAGCCCGTGCTCCGCACCGCCAGTACCGTATCCCGTTTTCGGAGCGCGCCCCTTGCCCAGCTGGATTGAGTCAGGCGAGCGCCTCGGGCGTGACCCCAATAGACATAATGAAATTTAAAGGTACGGAACCCCGGAGGCTCGAACCCATAATTCAATTAAGGGAAAAGCCATTAGTACGAAATTACTAATTACCAGACATGTAATAAGTGCGTCGTAGCCACTCCGGGCGAGTACACCACGCACGGAGCAGACAACAAACCTCATTAACAGTCACCGCGGCCAGTGGCCTTAATTAAAATGCCCGTGACTATGATCAAGTCAGAATAGGAGAAATCCCTCTAAGACAATTCACAGTGGGACAATATGTTAGTAAATTTACAGTCGCCAACTTGATGTCACAATTTAATTAATTAAATACATTAAAACCATTGTTAAGCCTTAAGCACCCAATTACCAGGTGCTACATTTTAATTGGGCACCTGGAACATGTTTTAACTGGTAATAGAGTAAATTCAATTAATATAAGTTTTTTGACGCCGACTCACAAAGAAGAGAAAGTTTCTCTTCCTTGCGAGGCGGCCATGTTCGGCAGTCTCCAACCACTCCGCGCCGGGAACAGACGTGTGTCCGTGAGCAGCATCCAAGTTTTATTTCTTTGATTATTTAATTCTATACTAAATCTTTAAATTTAAAACCTCTTATTAATTCATCGCTGCCCACGTCGACTCGGCGCGTATTTTACGGAACCGGGCCTATCCCGACCGTCTTCATCGTGATACCGCGACGTATCATACCACAGAACGTACGGTACTGGCCGACTCCAGTGAAAGTGTTTATACTTAAGGACGCCGTGCATATGCCTGCCAGCTGCACACACGTAAGTGTTTCGCCGAATTTAGGAGCCCGCTCATAGAGCCCCCCCTGCACCCGTTAACTTTCGGCGCTGGCCGTCTCCAGCGAGCATCGACCTACGTCCCGCGAGACTGCCGCGGTAATCATTGTCACGTAGTGTTGTGTTTAGTGTTGGTGAGAATTTTTGTAGCAGGACTGAACCGCGGAGCGGACTTGTAGAGTGTACCGTGTACCCACATGGACCCCCGGTGAAACTCCCAAATTAAATGTATTCTCGCCAACTCGTATATCATTTTCCGTAATTCCCCGTCCTCCACACGGCCGAGCGGCCTTCACAGTCAAGCGTAGAACCATTCAGGTTACATTCAAGCCGTGTACCTGGTGGGGCACGCGGGGGCAGAGTACCCATGACCCCACACCAACGGCCTAGCAGCCCGCTAGCCTGGCGCCCCTCCGGACAACAAGAGCATCGCGACGCCCGTAGCGCCCGTCAGGTACCCCCCGGGCCTTTCACAGAGGTCGGGTGACGGCATGTTCCTATGCAAACAATAAAGATGGCTTGCCCTCGCAAATACTGCTCGAGAAGAAGACAGTCCAAGGCATTACGTAAATTCCCTGAGCATTTAGTCCTAAGTAATAGAACGTCCGCCACCATACTACTTCCAGTAAATCAAAAGTAAAATAGATAAATTGGCAATAAAAAGGACGCACAATGCCACCAGTGATAACTGATTTAATTTTTGACATGCCTTTAGGGAAGTACTTTCGGAAGGTTTACATCATCCCTTAAAAACCAAGCTTCTGTTTCGCTATGACATTTGCCCTCAATTACACTCGAACATGAAACTACATTTTGTGATAGTTTGGAGGAAAAAAATCCAATTCGGCACAGCCTACAGGCGTTGGTAGATTTCAAAGTACCTATTTTTTTCTGGAATTATTTTGGAAACTTCTATAAACTCCTAGAATATTTTATAAAACCTAAGTTTTTGGCAATTGCAGTTTCTCTGGGGCTTGCCCCCATTCCTTTTCCAAAGGTGCAATGCTACGAATGTGTGAAGTGCAGCGGAAAAAATGGCCTCGCAGCCGTCTTAGCGATAGCCACCTGTGCGTCCATCATGTAACACTGTTGTGTGCATCTGCTGTGTATCAAACCGCAGGATATAAATATATTTATTTATTGGATGTATTAGTAACCATTTTTGTAGTGTCAGAGTATGTCTCTGAGCCATAGGAGTGCCGTCGTCCGGGGTCTCGGGATCGAGTCCCGGTGCGGCTCCTAGTGGGAATGGCTGTTGTCGATGTAGTGTTTCCGGGTGGGCGCCAGACTAGCTCTGTTTCTAGTCGATAGGTGGGTCGTGGGGTCGATTGCCCTGCGTGGCCCACTAAGATCGTCGGCGGTGTTGCGTGGGATATGAGGAGCTCCCTACTTGGCGGTGGTTGGGAGTCGTATGGTTAATTGATTAGGCGCTGAAGTAGTACAACAAATGACATGCGTCGTTTATTCATGCGACTGTGGGTTTGGTGTAATACCGCTGATTACACACGTCACACAATACAGAAGTTACACAATTACACAAAGTTAGTTTAAAAAGTTACATAATAAAGGCGTGGCACAAGTCTACAAAAAATGTTACGTGATGGTGCGTTGCACAAATTTACTGAATGTTACGTGGTGGCGCGTCGCACAAGTTTACTAAAAAACGTTCCAGGTTCAAGGCATCGCACAAGATTACTAAATGTTACATATTAGCGTGGCACTAGGTGGTTCTGAGCCTGGTTACCCAAAAGAGGGGTGAGGGCGATTGGAGGCGGCCAATCCCGTATATCAATGTTCAGAGGCGGTGTTCGCGTCCACTGTAGTGGAGCGCGGACCGCAGCTAAATTCGTTCAAGTTTCCTTACGGGGTGGTGTCAGCGCCGGGGCGACTGGTTTTTGTTCAAGTTCTGTGGTTCGGGAGGCGGCCCGTGCCGTATACTGAAACTACCCCGCAGACCAAGTGTGGTGCAGGGGGTTTTAAAAGTTATGCGGCCGGATTAAGTCCTGGACCGAAAATTGGACCGGGTACGCACGGAGAGATAAGTAAAAAGAGGTTTCGAGGAAGTGACTATAATTACCAGAAGTGAGTTCAATGCAGACAATGGATGATGTCTCTCCGTGGGACGTGCGTCTGCCCCGGTCCACGAGTCGCACTGTACTCGCGTGATGTCATGGCGACCCTCGCACCAGGGTTGACCTCATTACGTTATTTTCTAATGTAACACGTTAATAAGAGAATTTAAGGGCGCTAAATTCCTACATTAATTATTAAGGCTAAATTAACATTACTCATCCCTTCTACAATTCAAAGTTAGTATGTTTACGAATTATGTCCTTTAAATTATACGTCACACCAGAGACTGTTCGTCTCTCGCCGGTGGGGGGTAATAACGAACACAAGGGTTAATAATTATGTCACATGGGTTAATTAACTAATCTAGGCAGAAGGCTGCCAGGGGAACACTCACACACGTATCGACACATTTACACACGTGAGTGCCCGGGCACTCCTACGTCGCACTTTCGTTAATCAACTTTTAATTTATACGTAATATTGTTTCTATTCTGTGTGTGTTTTTTTAGCAACGTGGTCGGCTGTAATGTCGGTCTGTTTATTGTGGGGCCGGGTTCTACGATGGTTGCTGGTGGCTCGCCTGACTCGGGTGGGCCATGGCTAGGAGCGCGTTCCGTTAGTGGGGTTGAATACTGGCGGTTGCAGGTCGGGCTTTAGGGTGGCCTTCGGTCAGACGACGTCAGGAGCATCTACTTCTACCTACGCGCCGAACGCCAACGATCGCACACGAAGCCAGCAACAGCTAAGCACCACCAAGAGGAACTGTATGCATTGTCGAAGCAGGGCATTCTCACATAGAGCATGGTCACGAAATCTTCGTACTTCCGCAGGGCAGGAGGTGGGTGAACTCAGGACACTTGACCAGGGGTTAGGGGAGGCAGTCTTCCCTACCTGTTCGTTCCCTGCTATCAACGATCCCAGACCGACGCTCGGACTGGACAGTCGTGTATATGGCCAGGTGCAATGTGTACGTAGCCATCGACATGGAGGGGGCGTGCGGCAAAGGTGTCGAGTTGAGTGCCAGTAGGACGATCATGGATTGTTAGATGTGCGTGCCAGACACATCACCACCAGGCCTAAAAATTAAACAACAGTCAGCCAGTGGAGAAGGATGTGGTACACTAATGCCTCATACTGGAGTATGCCGCAGCAGTGTGGGACCCATACACGGCAGTGCTTGAGAGGGAGCTGGAGGGGGTGCAGAGGAGAGCAGCTAGATGGGTGAAGGGAAAGTGGAGGAGAATGGACAGAGAAGGGAAGGGGGAGTGCTGTACCACAGAGATGATGATAGGAATGAGATGGGAGAACTTAAAGGACAGAAGACAGAAGGAGAGACTTGTCAAGATGTACCAGGTGCTGAGTGGAGTGGGAGGATGGGGAGAGCTGGGGAGACGAGTCAAAATGGAAATGCCTGGACGTAGGATGGAAAATACTAGGAAGGTCTTCAAAGAGAGGAGGAGAACAGAAAGGGGAAAAAATGCGATGGTCGTGAGGACGGTATGGGAATGAAATAGGCTGGAGGAGGAGTGTGTGTTGGCTGGGAGTGTGGATCAGTTCAGAAGGAGAGTGCGGGGAAAGTAGGGAGATTGCTTGCCACCGGGCACTTCTGTACCCAATTGCAGCTATATATATATATAGACACAAACCGTTAGTGCTCCTCGAATCCCCACAGACTGCTATGGCGCGTCGCCGCCTCACCTCGAGCGTGTGCGACGTGAACGCACCTGGGTGCAGGGTGGTGCAACGCCTCGAACATAAGCTGCCCCGCCTAATCGACTGTCGCCCGCGCGATAGTCGACCACGGGGGTACTGTGAGGTGACCTGAGTATTTGGACTTTGTAATTAACTTTCAACGCTCTTAAAAACAATCTTAATTGAGTAATGGCTATGATTAAATGTTATTTGTAGTTCTGGACTTAAGCGCGATCAGGCGGCATGCATGGCCCGGGATTACTTTTGCACACGACACGTTTTCGCGAGAGCGAGGCTGGGGAGTCGTGCGGACGCCACAGCCATCGCCAGTTGATCACCGCCCTCCAAGGAGACTAGTCGCGAGTCACCCGCGGAGCCTCTCGACCTCCACCCTTGCCATTTCCACCGGAATTGCGTGAGTTTTAAACCCGTCAGCTCCGTGACTCACGGACAGTCTGGCTAGTCGACCTGAGTTCACCCCTTAATTAATTCGTGCTCATCACCAGAACTCCCAGGGTTACTTAAATACTGTTTAAGGTTAGTGGAGTGTGAAGTGTGCACGGAACATTAGGGTAGCGTGGCACAAGCCCATCAGAAACGTGGCCTGTAGAGCGCGGCTCCCAGTAAGCGGGCCATGCACGACGCAGCGCATGTATAGCGTGCCTTATAATAAAACACTTTAAATTGAGCCTCCGTGTATCTTTTACAACACCCGTAGCATAGCGTCCCTGGTGGCTAAAACAGCCGGGGGTAACTGACGGAACTACCCTTACTGCCTGCCGGCCACGTGGCGACGTCACGCTCTGAGTCAAGAGTCTCGGCTACGCACTAGCAGGTAGTTAATATTGCTAGTTCGCGCCCAAAAGCAACTCCACACCCTTAACATCACCTCGGCAGAAGGCATAAGGCGTCAATATAAAAAAAATGTGCGGGGCAGTGAGTTGTCGCTGAAGGTTAGGCGAAACCACTGTTTGCCATGTCCAAGCACAACGAAATTGAGCAGAGCCAACCCAAAGTTCCCAAGGCAACCTGCTGTTACACTCCCCACCGTAAACCTATCTACCCATTTTCAGTATTTCCAGTGGTAAGGTGAACTTACTCAGCAGATGGTCTCTGCTCGCATTCCGAGCTCCCTGGTTAGGGATACCCAGTGTGCGTAACAGAGGCATCGATGGGCCAAGCGGTCTCGATGGTGAGAGGCATTTTGTTTTGTGTGTGACGATTTAAAGTCTATTAAATTTATTCAGAATATTTTTGCTACCTATCATAGAGATTATTTTGACTCACTGATACACTTTATATGTCCTACGGTGTTCATCTAAGAAAAGAAAATAGGTTATTGCTGCCACATGCATGCTACTTCTGTACAATCACACACCTAAAGAAATATATCTTCAAAAACGACTTTAAGCAGTTAGAAACATTACAATTATTGCAACCAAACATTGCACAAACTTTTCCAGCCATAATGAATAATTAAAACTGCAAAAAAAAAATTCTGAGAAAAACGTACATTTAAAATTGCCAAAATAAACTTTCTAAAATGTTGTAAAGTTGTAAAATAAGGTGTTGCCGGTAGAATGCACTGCGTTTATTCGGCGACTTTCTGTTATTGTTGTGCAACCCCACGAAGTATGAATACTTCGTATATTCAATGGATAAAAATGGCGTTCACTAAAATGGATAAATAACTATAATAAGGTCGCAGCTATTAACTGATAAATTTATTAGATTGAATCTTCTGAAGGTAATAGTGTTTTTTAATTGATTCAAACAATCATATAACCATTTATTTTATTATTCTTGTAGGATTGTAGTATAAATTAACTGATGCAGAGGTGCTACTGCGGGCAAACTGAGGTTCCGTTCAGGCGTATCTGTTGCGCAAAGTGGGGTAGTCGGTTTGCTAGGGTGGGTGCATAAGGCCTGTTGATCAATGGCATGGAAACGGAGACGGATTTTCCGGAACATTTCTCTGTCGCATCTCTGCTGCCTCCACAATGCACGAAAATGAAAAAAATGACAACCATTGGGATTGCATTTCAAGGTAACGAAATATTGATTTAATGAAAATATATATTATGCTTCAAGACCATAGCACGGGCAGAATTTATGTATATAATAAAAATAAACTCAAAATGTCAAAATAGAACACTAGATATGCTTGATCTTGAAACATTGTTTAATGTCATTAGAACATAAACAAACATGGCTACTGCTGCAGCAAGATACTCCGTTTCTATTGGTCCCACGTAGCAACGTAAACGGAATAGCTCAGGATTGCCGATCTAATCTGTACAGGTCCATCTGTCTGCGTGCTATTGTAGAAACTCTGATCCGTCTTAGTTTGTGAGATCCGTCTCCGTTTCATTATAGAACGAGCCTAAGAGAGCTGACTGGTGAGATGTAAGGAATGTAAATTATGACAATCATGTAATGGTTATGGAATATGCTGTTGCAAGCTGTGAATCCTTTCTAGAGGCAGAGGATATAGGCCTGACCTGGCCACATTTCCATAGTATTAACACTTCCACAACACAAAACTAGCACAGGGGCTTGGCTATAAGGAGTAGGGAGGAGGCTAGGAGGTGAAGCATTCACCTAGCCGTGCCACGCCCACATTGAGACCCAAAACATTGCATTGGTGCTATGTGTTTTGATATGTAACAACATGGTTTTGAATTAATTGTAATACAAATGCTTGTATATCCTATAATAGGTAGTGAGAATTAAATTATTTACACTTCATTAAAGATGCTTAAAATGTTCCTGTGGTTATTTATATCATTTTGCTTATGTACAGCATATTTTGGAGCAAAATATGAGGTGGTAGTGTTTGCCTCTTTTAGAGTATGAAGTTTTTTTAATATGTGTTTTGTTATCGTTTAACACAAATAAAGTTTTTTGTCAAACTATACAATAGTTTAAAAATTAACCAAAATTGTAAGCTTTTTCGAGGATTATTAATGTTAATGTTAAGTAAGTGTTTACGTAATGATGTTTTAAAATTACAATAATTTTATGGTTGCATATAGTTTGGCATGTTGAGCTGGGATGGGATATAGGAAGAAGTTGCTGAAATTAAAGAATACTTGTTATTGTACCTTTTTACAAATGTGTCTCCAAACATAGGTTTCGCTAGGTTGTAGTATGATATCAGGCTCTGTCTTTGTGCTGTATGCTCAAACTAAACCCATGTCTTGCACGTGAAAGAAGCATTCCTCAGTAGCATTAGCTTATTTATTTTAGTGTTGCTCGGGGGTTTCGCAAAATTTAAATTTTAAACCATATCACACTAAATAATTGTACGTAAATGACAACTGGTATCATTTTCAGTTTTCTTTAAAAATTACTTATGCATGCTGTTATAGTGCAAATGTGCTATAAGTCTGAAAGCATCTTAGGTAACTATACTTTAACTACAACTTTAAACGCAAATGGGGAAGTGGAGGTAAATATGTAGGAGAGAGGCACCACAAATAAAGATAAAGTGAACACGAACCATCCACACTATTTTAAAGTATTTTTAATGTAGCTATCCTAACTTATAAAGTGTTCACACAATTTCAAAGTAGGCTATGTTTAATGTTGCTAACTTAACCCAACCAACCTTTCACCTGATTTATCACTAGTTATTTAAAATGTAACTAACACAAACTATGAACTCGTGAAAAGGGTAATTATACGCAAACTACTGGAAATAACGAAATGCTGTTTTGCAGAATGATCATAAATAATGTAAGGAACTGAAACAAAAATTTTCAAATTTTTATTTTTTTATTTTCATGGTGCCCATTTACTCAGTAATTATCAAAGTAGAGAGTTACAAAAGCATTTTATGCACTGCAATGAATTGCTTGAATTTTAAGAAAACAGTCATGCAAAATTTCTACTTATGCAGTGAAAAATCATGCAATACTACAAGCTATAAGTAGTATCTCACACGTGACTTGTTTTGAACAATGTGCTTGCCAGTTTAAATGTAGGCCACACAAGGCTTAAGTAATCATACAGGCTGCAAGTGCCCTGGAATGGCAGGAGAAACCTACTTTAACCTGACTTGCTTCATACTTCTCTCAATCACTTCAGGTTAAAAATGAAAAGAACACAATATGCTAGCTGATGCTTTTCCATTTTTCCCTCCAAACTGCTCATATCCATTGTCTATTTAAAGACTCGCCCAACCTGTAAAAATATTTAACTGAGGTTATATATATAAAACTTAACTGATTTACGTATTTGAATAACAATAACAGACCTGCATTTACAATACATTATTTACTACGCAAATATGCGACATCTTCAATATTTTTGGTATCATTGGGGGCGTGGCACATCCTTCACGTATCCACCGTTAAGGCGCCTCCTCCCTCGTTCTTGCCTGGGTACAATAAAATCAATTTAACTGTCCTTTTTTATTTTTAATGGTCTGGTTATCACTAGGATCCGCGTGTTATAGTAATTCCAAACTCGGTGACTACGTGGTCTCTCGTCATGCCCTCCAGATGCAGTTCATGCTGCTGTTCAGCCGGCAGGGCAAGCTGCGTCTCCAGAAGTGGTACGTGGCTCACCCGGACAAGGTCAAGAAGAAGATAACACGCGAGCTGATCACGACCATATTGGCCCGCAAGCCGAAAATGAGCAGCTTCCTCGAGTGGAAGGACGTCAAAATAGTCTACAAGAGGTGGGTGCCCAGTCCTCAAAACTCCTTGGGGGTTTTCATTATTTTGCTTTCAGTGTCACTCTTAACTTTTATATCTCTGTTGAAAAGGAAGCGTTGATTATTTTGATAGTCCGTTGTAGCGTAAACTGTAAATGAAAGGCTTAAAGTTTGGTATTCATTAAATAAGACATTTTTATGACAGGCCTATCAAGAACCAAAAACCATTCCGGTTCCAGGGACAAGAGAACCTTACAGACTCATATATGATTTTAAATGTCATGTTCCTCTACCTTTTAAAGAAATTCTTGATTCCTGTTCAGATTCCCTCTTTGGTTTGTTTCCGTACATTCAATAATACTCAAGTCATATGGATTGATTTTGTTTTTTTCTATCGTACAAACGTCTGTATTATTATCCTACTTTTTATTTTAATAATTAATAAAGCATTTTTTTTATTGCAGCTCTCATCAATCTAACGTTAACATCCTGTCAGCTACATTTGTGGTATATAAACTTTAAAATACTGAATATTGTTTTATTAATTTTTCTTTTGAATGAACGTGTATAATATATTTTTCTGCTCATCTCAAGAGTGTTTTTGTAGCATATGTTTTCCTTGCAGATATGCGAGTCTGTATTTCTGCTGTGCTATCGAGCAGAATGACAACGAACTCTTAACTCTTGAGATAATTCATCGTTACGTGGAGCTGCTGGATAAATATTTTGGAAGTGTGAGTGGTTTTCATGCATATCAAAAAGTTTATTCTTCAAAATATTGATTTTGGTTTCAATATAGTGTTTATTGCACTGCTCACAATGACAGAAAATTGAGAAAATTATGGCACTTGGCCTGGGGGTTTATTCTAAGTTTCCAGCATTTTCTATCGGAACATTTCGCTATCGATTCCGACATATAGCTCTTTGGCCGATCGGCAACACACGGTTCCGAACGATCGTAATCGAAAGGTACTGAAATTGCTATTCTAAACGCGGTATCGTTACGAGGCCTAACTATCTCGGCAAAGTTCGGGTTACGATTTCCCCCTCTACAATTTTTCTGGCAGAGAAGATGAGATTTGAAAACTGCAACATAACAACAAAAAACACTTCATATTTCTAACAAATTTATAAATAAAAACACAGAGTTTATAAGACAATATACTTTCCAGAT
The DNA here is from genome assembly GCF_032445375.1 of Bacillus rossius redtenbacheri. Lineage (NCBI taxonomy): Eukaryota > Metazoa > Arthropoda > Insecta > Phasmatodea > Bacillidae > Bacillus > Bacillus rossius. Next base: position 59,837,266 of record NC_086338.1, read on the forward strand.
GTTTCAATGTTGATAAAAGTATTTATAAAAATCTTAAGTAATTTTAAAAGTGCTCGAGCAAGTGAAAACATGTTTATTTCTTAAATTATTTTTACGGGATATTTGGTGTGAAATGTTTAGAGTTGTTTGCACGTGGTCGGTCATTGTATTATTGAAATAATGGCTGCTCGGCGATCTCGTGTGAGTGAGAGGCAAATTAAAATGTTGGTTTATTTTATGGAGGAGCACCCCGAATTCTTGCGGAGAAAATTTTCATCGAATTTCACGACTGCAACAAAATACACACGCTGAGTTATTGTTGAAACTTTTGATATCTGAAACAGGCGAATAAATTATGAATATGTATTTTGGTAGTTGGGTTATTTTTCAATTTACTTGCATAAAATCTTCGTTATAATATTGTTATTATAGAAAGAACGTCTTTACATTCCCACTTAGTTATTATGTATCTGGAGCACTACTTACATTACGTAATTATTGTAACTTAAAGCGGTAACGATGGTAAGGACTCATCCGAAAGAAGGCAAAACTAAAAAAAAAGGGAATGCATTTCTTTTACTTATATACGTCAAATCAAATCATTCTATAAAACGGCATTGTGATAGGTAATTGGTTAGAAGTAGCTTCCATATGAAGAAATACTTTCGTGACTTTGAGGCGTATTCAAGTAGTTGGCCTAACAGTTACTAGATGGCAGGGATTGCGGAAGTGCGAGGCAGTAGCGCGCAGCGGCCGGTAGTACTACTGCAACACTTTATCGGAATTAAGTTTCGCGTCCATTACCGTTTCCTGAGTGGTAACAGTAATTACTGAAGATATTTGTACATGTATTATGGATCAATATTTTATACATAATAAATGTACAAATATCTTCAGTAATTACTGTTACCACTTGGGAAATGGTAATGGACGCGAAACTTAATTCCGATTAAGTGTTGTAGTAGTCCTATTCGCCGCAGCGCGCGCTACTGCCTCGCACACCCGCAAGCCCTGCTGCCCTCTCGTGACTGTTAGGCCAACTACTTGAATAGGGACCCAAAAACATACATATTCAATGCTACTGGGAAAAAATTTCCTTTTACAAAATATTAAACACAATTGACTCCTACGTAAAATATCGTAAATATAGATCACGCCCAAACATGTACTATTTTCGACCATGTATAACTATTTGTGTACACATAAATTGTGCATCCGCCATGATTTCAACTGGCTGCTAATTCCCGATCGGCAAAGGCTTTTCGACAGCAATTGTATACTCGAAACATACCAATCGTTGGCTTCCGAGAATCGAAAGGTTCCGAGTTGATGAAAGTAACTTAGAATACCATATTGTAGAAAGCTTCCGATAATCGTGGAATTACGATCGGGAACTCTTTTCCGAGAAACTTAGAATAAACCCCCTGGTACATTAGTTTTGTCCATTCCGTTTGTGTGGCCAGTTGTATTTTCTCTCTCTCTTTTTTTTTTATTGCTGTGGCATATTATGTTAAAAGTAATCAAATTTTTTACATGTGTTATTTGGGTAATACATAGTTTCAAATTATGACCATGTTTGTAGTAGAAAATGTATCACAAACAAGGCTTACAAATCCTGGGCACGAGGTCGCCATGATACCCAACTTTTTCGTGCTGGCGATTAACTTATGCCAAGTTACCAATTTATAACTACACCGTTATTTTGAAAATATCAGCCACTTTTGTAACAAAATCTTGTACATAAATGACTGGGTCAAAGAAACTGGGATGGTATTTAAATATATTATCAAATCAACTGTAATTACTGATATTGTACCAAGTTTCTATATAAGTGCTGTTTAGTACTTAAATCTTTAAATTAAATATACAAGTATAACAGCTCATCACAAAAGTATATCTATATTTTTTTTATCCTAGGCTCAAAGATTTTATAGAGACCTGATCATAAACCATTTACAGTTCTACATTAATGAAGGGAAACAGCAGTATATAGTGGTATGTGATATATTGTGGAATAAATATCAGACACTCAATATCAATAAGCATTTACACTTGCGAGTAAAAAGGGTTTTTACACGTATCGCAGGAGTTTGTTATCTCTCGGACACTAGGTCTCAGGTGGGTGAGCGTTTACACTTTAAAAAAGGTAGTGCAATATACATTGTGATACACTCATATGTATGCAACATTTAAAGTCAGGCATGTTCACATTGGTAATAGTAAAGTGTCAAGTAGATATTTCATGATATAATTATCCATTGTAAACTAGAGCTGTGCCGATCCGTATTGGCAGGTACCGATATTGCCGATATTTTGGTGTATCGGATCGTATTCAGGATTCACCAAAACGAGAAAAAAATTGCCGATACTGTATGATTTGCCCAGAAGCCCATATATTGTTATTGTTAAATGGTTTTACTTAATTATTTCGAGGATTTGTAATAAACTTTACCATAATTATTGCACGAATAGGTATGTAATAATTATTTAAAATTAGGTTTCATAATGAACTTCGCAACACGGTATAAGTTTCCCCGAATTACGTTTCCTTTTTCTTGTCATGTTTATTGTGCGACATAAAATGGCGATGTCTCGCAGTCCGTACACAAAGACCAGGCGCAGTAATAAAAACCGTAAATATACATCTAAGATAAAGTGTGTACAAAATACAAAATGCTTTGGCAGTTTTCTTAAAACATATTTCTGTTAGCTAACTTATCCCGAAAAATAAATTTTCACTCTACAATATTTGTTTTCACCAAAGCCAACTAATACGCAGTTTTATTGAAGTTATACTTCTAATGCGACTTCCAACAAGGTGGCGTTAAACGTTTAACGCTACCATGGAGAATAACGCTACCATGGAGAATTATTTGCATGCAATTAAAAACTATTTTTTAATGATGCCAAAGAAGTATAACTTCCCACGTGTGTACCTAAGTACACGCGCCCATTTTTTTTCTGTTTACGTTACATACAACAGGTCGGCCAGCAATAGTTTGAGAAGTTAGCGAGAGATAGCTCTCCCGTCGCTACATTAGGTAGTTTTTACGTTTCTAGGCAGATATCTCTCAAAGCGTAATCGATTGACCAAATTTCGATTTTCTTTTAGTGTACCGCTTGAATACGATACGTGTTTTGTTTATTAAAGGCACGGAACTGCTGAAAATTATTATTTATTGTGACGCCTGTAACTTTACGAGATACTTCGGCTTTACTATCCAAATACAAACAAATGCATCATTGAATTTTTTTTACTAGACTTTTTTTGTTTCGGTCATGCTAAAAGTCGGTAATTAACACACGTGCTTGTTATTTTTCTGTATGAGTGGTGTTCAGTCAGTACATTTTAATGGCTGAATAAAAAAAAAATATTTGTGAGAATACCATTTCGTTCATTTGGAAATACTTTACAGTTTTAGAAGACGATAATTCCAAAGCTAAATGTACAATTTGTGGTGTTTTAAGATCGAGAGGTAAGTTGTAAGCATTCTGTGTACATTTGCATATTGTAAAAAAAAAAATACATATTCAGACATTAAACACACAACAAATTGGCAACTCCTGTTATATTTTACATTTTTTTTTATTTTGATACAGGTGTAAGTAAAAATTGAAGGTTGGAGGTATGTACGTATATCATTTTTATATTAATAAAAATTTTAGCTATTGAAACATTCACAAAAATTAAAAAAAAAATTATACATAAATATTGAAATTATTTTATATTGTATCGGTCCGGGATCGGCCGATATTAAAAATTAATATCGGCATATCGGTAGATCGGTGTATCGGCAAAATTTGTAGACCGGCACAGCTCTAGTGTAAATATACCTTTAGTTATGGTCGTCTTCCATCAAGTCCCAGGTTCGATTCCCGGGGTAAGAGACAAATTTTTGGCAGTGGGGATAAATTTGTGGATGTTGCAGTGGGTCATTGGTTTTTCCCAGGGAATTCATCCTTCATTCCGTTCATGCTCCACTCTCGTCTGACTACACCTCAATGTCTAATGACCTGATGTTATTGAGAACAAAGCCATCGTTCATTCGTTCACTCGTGGATGTGGCGGGCGACAGGTGTGTGAGCTGGACATCATCTTCAACTTCGAGAAGGCGTACTTCATCCTGGACGAGCTGCTGCTGGGTGGCGAGATACAGGAAACCAGCAAGAAGAATGTGCTGAAGGCCATCGCTGCGCAGGACTTGCTGCAGGAGGTTAGTTTGGGCAACTCCGGCGTGGAGCTGTGACCCGTACATCTCACCAGTTGTCCTTCCCGCTTGCCACGTTTGTGTGTTGGCCGTGTCCCTAGTTCCTTGTGCTGTGGAAACCTCGTTAATACAAACTGCAGTTGGTTCATCTTCAAGTAAACATGTTTGACATCACCATACATAGTGTGCAGAGATTTAGAAGAAAAAAGCCACTTGATTTGAAAATTGCTCAAAATATTAGTGTGGTGTCTATTTACAAAAAGCATTTAAGAATTCACAGCGAGCAGATGAGTTGTCTTGTTTCCGTATTTTGTTTTTAAACTGTATTTTTGGAAGAGTGTAAATGGCTAAAACTAGTTTTTGTAGATAAATGTTTAGGCATCTCTACCACATAACATTATATTTACCACTCAAATCTCATAATTGTTCTATGCAAGACGTGAAGATTGCACACCACTCGACAGCCGTGCGCTTACAGGCAATACCACCCTGAAAGCAATAGGGAGCATCAAACTTTTCATCTTGCCTCAATAACTCAAATACACCTGTGACTAGGCAGCAACTTAAAATCTACTTTATGTATGCCTTCACCAGACAGAGAAAAATGCATCCGTCAATTCGGGGAGACTGTCAAATTGTCACAAACATGAATACTTAACTAATTCAGTGTGAGTCAGAATTTGGCCAACAAACTTTGAATGTTGGCTCATCACAAAGGAAATAGTTTATAAACATGTATGCAACTCATGGTATAAAGTGCATCCCATGGCTGGTTTACACATTTGATGTTAAAGCTGAAATTACTTTTTTGATTCCAAATACAGTAAATCTCATTATAACAGTCTTATAAAGCAAGAGATTTTGTTCTTTATACTGAAATTTTTTTAAACTGAATTATCCCAACGTACATATACTATTCCCATACTACAGAATGCAATGGCAAAACAAAATGGAACTATGTATGTACCTACCCTATAATCATAAATTATTTGAGCTGGATTATGCTACAGGGTTAGTGGTTTATTTTGAGAAAAAAACATTAAATAATGTCAATCTCTGTAAAAGAATATTCTTTTGCGGTTGGAACTGAGCGAAGATTGTTCATAATTAGTGGTGCACCGATATGACTTTACCGATTCGATTACCAATTATGAGAGCAATAATCGGCAGATACCGATTCAGTTACCGATTATAATGAACAAATTTTTTTGGTAAATATGTATTGTACGGATTAGCGCCAAAAAAATCGTACAAATATGAAATAACTTTCATTATATGCTATCTTACGTCCTCTTTTCAGAACCGCCTGCGGAGATAAAAAATTCCAATTACTTTTGGAGATATCAAATTTTTTAATATTCATTTTTTGGCAATTTTTTTAAAAAAAAATTTTAAAAATCCGAAAATACCTTTATTCTGTGCTCTTTAACTTCCTCTTTTCATTAAACCCGGCGGAGATCAGAAATTCCAAATACTTTAGGAGATATGGAATTTTTTAATTTTCATGTTGTGCACTGATGCGGCGTTCAGCGGGAAGCCTACGATTCACACATCTTTCTGGACATACCCGAATACTCACGTTGGCAAGCCTTCTTTTCTTAAAATTAGCAAAAAGTAATTAAAAATACTTTAAAACATTGTAGATGGTAGGTTATATTAGGTAAGTATAGCTACATTAAAAAAACTGTAAAATCATTTTATGGTTGCTTAGCAAATAACATTTTAATATGTAGCTATCCAGCGCTAGGAAACCGTTTACATGATTTTACAGTATTTTTAATGTAGCTATCCTAACCAAATCAACCATCCACAATGTTTTGAAGTATTTTTAATGTAGCTAACATAACCTAATTGACCATTAGTTTTCATGAGTTGCATATTTATTTACAATAAACAAAAAAAAAACCGAAGATGCACAATCGGGCGTTTGCCTCTCGTCTGTTGAAAGAAGGCTTGCCAACGTGAGTATTCGGGTATGTCCAGAAGGATGAGTGAATCGTAGGCTTCCCGCGTTCACCGTTGTTGCTTGTTTACAAGTATTATTATTTACCTGACCTAATCTACCTTTGTCCCGTTTTGTTAGGTCAGGTCAGTTACATTATAAATACTTAAAACTATACAAGTAAAATTAATTGATATTATTTTTAATTTCCGTTTATTTAGAAGTATTTATCATGTAACTAACCTTACCTAATGGAAAATTTCTGTTATTTAGGCATTCACGCGCACACGGCAAAATATAAAATGGCGTCTGTTGAATGATTACATAGGGCTTGTATTGCAAAATAAGAACGGCGATATCTCCAAAAGTAATTGGAATTTTTAATCTCCGCAGGCGGTTTTGAAAAGAGGACGTAAAAGAGCATATAATGAAAGTTATTTCATATTTGTACGATTTTTTTGGCGCTAATCCGTACAATACATATTTACCATTTTTTTAAGTGTAATAATGCACACAAAATTTTTTATTTCCATGTGAATTAAGGTAAAATTGAGAATACAGTTTTAATAAGAGTATACAAATATATAAAATACACTATTAAGTCATTGCAAAGTGTAAATTAAATTAACTTATATTTATATTTGTTATTGTACACAACTTGAACTACAGTCTAATAATTGTAATTTACAATGGGTAAGTTTTGTTGTGGAAAACTAACATTATTATCAACTATCACATAAGGTTGCATCGAGAAATTACAGTTTAACAATGTAAACATGTTGCTTTATTTTGTTCACTTGAGTTTATAGAAAAATGTTTCCACACTTCACTTTTTTTCTCTCTACTCGCCATCTCACTATAATTATATAAAAATGGCTCAAAACCAATTATAGCACATGTGATTTTATTTATGTTGACTGAATATATAAAAATACTTTTTTACTTTTCACGTCACATACAAATAACACAACAACGGATAATGTTACCAAAGACGTCTATAACGAGTTTGTAAAACGCAGTGATAAACTCTAGAAGGTATCGGGACCACGATTTTTAACCGCTTCTACGACTCGAAAAGATCGATTGTCATAGAATCCACTGCAACTGCTTGTGGTATTTTGATTGCGTGCCATCTATTTTACATCTCTGGCTATAGGTAATGAACAAGGCCACTAAACAAAAGACAGAACAAAAGACGAAACGTAAATAAACGTGTAGGAAAAATGTATTTTTTATTGTTAGAGGCAATGAGATTTATTAAACTTAACGAAATATCCGTAATCATGATATGATGGAGTTAGATGAATGTTGTATTATATACAAATATTACCGTATTTCGTCCTAAAATGTGCAAAAAAATATTACACGGTAAAAACCTACTTAATTACGCCGGGACGTAGATAATCGGCAAAGTAATCGTTAAGATAATCGCCGATTACGATTAATCGGTAAGTACCCATAATCGCCGATTACGATTCATAGGAATCGGCATCGGTGCACCACTATTCATAATCATACATCTTCACAATCTTCCCCCATTCTTTTATATTGTAGAGAGTGTAGAGGGTGCCAAACCAAACTGCTTGGCCACGTGTGATTTTTTTGTGCCTTTGTTTACTTCCTTTAAGATTTCCATTTTTTCCTTTAAAGAATACTGTTTTAGTTTTTTTTTTTATTTTCCATGATGATAAAAATTAAACTGAAACTTGGTTAGAAAAATAATAAATGCATAAATAAATACAGCACGTCACTGAAAATCACTGATGGCAACAAAATGTAAACAATCAATAATGGAAACGGAAACCGAACAGACCAAAGACTGAACGATATGTGCAGAAGATGAAACCGTTGAGTCGCTGATATTGCCAGTTTTAGCGGCATCTAGTTTTCCAGTGAGTTAACATTGTGTAAGTTTTTCATAAATGTTGCCGCTACGGAAAAGCCATTGGCCATATCTCGCCACAAATAAAATAAGTGAAGTGCGCACATCTAAACATACAGTTCCTACTACTAGTAGTGTATTTTTTAAGTCTATGGCCGTGAGTAAAAAAGCAGTTGGCCATATCTTGGGTAGAAAAAAAAAATAAAACAAATGCACATAAAACTTTGCAATGCCATTTTCAATGTAAATAGACAACAAAATAAAGCAGTTGAATGCTTGAATCATTGAAATTATGCCAAGAAAACGACAGTAAGCAAATATTTTGACGTATAGACTAAATATTTGATGAAGAAAACCGGTAAAATTCTTTCGTTGTAACGAAAATCTATTTCGTAAATTTGAAATATTTTAACCTTGTATGTGTACAGTCATTGGAAAGGAATTTCAAATCATTCATTAATGTGAAGTTCGTTATATCAGTATTTTACTGTAGTAGAGAAAGTTTTTGAGATGGAACACGGAGCATCTGGTTAATGTTTACTTGAACAAATTTGTTTGTAATAATTAGGGGTAAAACCAAGTCAGGAAAATGTATGGAAAATATGTAAGTGTTACATTATCCACAATGCTTACTCATCTTAAATACTTTCTCTTTTATTTACAATAAAAAATGTTCAGTTCCAATTTCAAAGGCATATACCAGCCCTGGGAAACACTAGATCTCGAGTATATAGGTAAATGTTTTCAATTTATTTTCTTGTAATGTACCTGTAGCCAAAATTTGTCAGTCGAATTCTGACACTATCTGTATAGATACACCAAATTCTCACCCTAATGTTCATAAACTTAACAAAGCATTTTTTTTTTCAGTGGCATGTCATTTTTAACGTTATCACATTCAATAGACTTTGAGTCGTGGAAATACTTGCCTTGATTTGTTACCAACTAGGCAGGGGGTTAACTGGTTATGTTTGCATTCGGTTATATAAATGTATGTTGTTTTTTTTTTAATGCTGATTTCAAAAATTTTCAGAAAGTCTGGATAGGACTTAGCAAAACCAGTGGTAGTCAAACCCATGGTTTGGTGATGATCCAGTAGTTAACATCTTTCTCATGAGAACCAGACTGCAGCTGCCAGGACTTTCTCATAGACCTGATTCATGTCAACTGTGGTTTTGGGAATTACTGAACGTACCTCTTGGACAAATTGGTTTGTGAATGAGTTTGTTCTTTGCAGCCTTTATTGTTCTGGCCAAACACGTTGTGTAATCATGTAGGTTTACTATGCACATGTCCTAAATGGGGTTAAAAAAAAAATGGACTGTTACTGTATTAACAGTTTTGTTGTGCTTGCTTCTGCTTCATTTGAAGGACAGTGAAAGTGCTTTGGGCAAATGAGGTTTTTGTATTGACGAGGTTTCATGTAGTTGTAACGTATATACTTCAAGTACAGGCCTCCCTCCAACCTATATGCACACACCTGTAATTATCTCTCATGTGGGGTGGGGGTCTACAGTTGAGCATTGAAATACTTTCTGATCTAAAGCTCGTGAGTTTTTTTTATGAAGGCACTCCTAATGTTTTGATATTTAGGGTGTTTGCATGTCACATTAGGCACAAAAAAAAGTCTCTAAATAAACAGTAATGGTGCGGCAAGTCATGAACCTTTAATTTCCAGAAGCCTTTTACTAACTTGCATTTTTTTTTCAACACTTCTCTTTAATCCATCTACACATTGAATATAAATAGTTGGACTCTGTCCTCTTAAATCATATAGAAATAATATCTGAAGATGTAGTAGTTTTATTTTTAAAATCTGTATGGTCCTGTGAATAGTAGACTTGTTTTGTATTACATTTGCTCATTAAAATTGATAAACTTTTGATATTAAATGTCAGAAAATGTTGTTAAGAGGTACTGAAAAAGACTTGAAATTGGTTCACTGATTATTTTTAAACACCCTGATATGGTTTTCAATCCCTTGTTTATAATTTACTGCATACTACACTCATTCCCAATATTTCCTTAGCTTCTCTATGTTTGCAATCAATGAAACATCACACACTTTTTGTTAGTTGAGGTTTAATAGTTCAGTCCCGATTCTCGACATAATATGTACTTGACAATAAATGAGCTCAGTTATTCTCGAACTCCAAGCTTACTGTAACGACTCCTATTTTACATTATTGACTCTAATTTATTTTATATTTAATACAAAATCTTGTATGTGTACTGGAAAAACACAATATTCATAGAAACAGGTGTTGAGAGGGAGTTCACAATCCTACCTTGATACTCTTTATTTTCCATTTGAAACAAGTTGTGAAAAGATTGTCTTTACATTATCAGGTTTTAAAAAATAACAACACAGAGTTTGAAGATCTTTTCTTTTTTTACTGATTAACACATTTAAATTTTGAAGACATTTATAAGTACTGAATAAAAGCTGAATAATATATGTATATAATAATTAGAACTTCTTAAGAACAGAGCCCCTTTTATGTGAATTTAATTTTTATTCATGTTTTACATTTTATATTTTTACTTTTAATTTTCAATCGTATCAAAATAGTTTCAGTGTCCACAGTCATTAGAATAAAAAATAAATAGGTTGTCACAACCCACGATCTCCCAGCTAGCAAATGGATTCGGCCTGGAGTTGGACATTCATAAACACTTGCATAAATAATTTGGGCACTGAAAATTAATTACGTTCCAGAATAAAATGTTCAATCATAATTAAGTACTGAATTAATTTCTGCAGGGACAATTGATAAAGTAGTTTTATTAATACTTGAAGATTCACAGTCAACGTGACAGCCGTTTTGCGCCCACGAAAGCCAGTAAATTTAGAGTATTCAAACTTTAGCACCTAACCTCCTCCCAGTCTTCAACAAAAAGAAACACCCACATCGACTGTTTACAGGTACCGAGGAATATTACTTTAAAAGACAGTTTGCACTAATGTCCTGTGGTTACTCACGGATTCAAGGTACTGCCGAAAGACTTGGTCCTTTGAAACAACGACTAAAAATGAACCTTAAAGTCTCGTTGTGGGCTTCATAGATGACCATGGTCAAAAATTTTAGTTTAAAAGTCCATTGATAAAAAAAAATGATCTTACATGGCGCCACCCGCACCACAGCCACAAAATTCTCTCTTCAACAACATAATTTTATAATGCGTGAGCCCTCGCCCGGCCGCGACCTACTCGGTACCTCGTCCAGATACGCAGCTGCATTTCCCCGACGGACACTGCAGGTGCATGCCTCTACAGCTAATCATAGCACAGCCCTTGAAACAACTATAGCAAGATACAAATTTCATGCAACTTGGAGCGAGGTGGCCAATATATAACTATCTCCCGTTACACGGTATTGAATTTGTCTTACAAAGTATTCAATGGTAGGCTTATAAAAATAAATGGTGTAACATATTTGTCATTGAGTGTTATTCTATGCATTTATATTACATGAAGAATATTTCCCTACACATTTTGCTATTTATGGAAACCAGTGTGCTATTTCGGATAAAACGAACATTTTTAGGAATGCATTAGTCGTGCTAAGTGAGGGATTGGTGTAACAGGTACCTGCTGTCACTAAGACTAAGATTCAAGCTTTCAAATAGTGGTTTTTACCCAAATATTTTTTTATGCATAATGACATTTGGCTGTGAATTTCTTATCAGAGTTCAAAGAATATTTCATATTTTACAGGGTTGGGCAAATAAAAAGTTATGTGTAGAATATTAAAATATTACATATTATATAAAAAACTATGACTATAATAATAATATGGAATGTGGATTTAATTAAACTTAAATAGTTATGCTTTGACGTTGTCGGGGGTCGCTGTCGGATGTTGAGCATAATAAGAGTGGGCGCTGCCGTACTCAGGGGCGTGGACTTGGCGGAGACTCTCGTCTCAGGGCGTGACGTCGCCTGTGTGGAAGCGTGACTTGTACCCCTTAGTGCAATTACCAAAACTCCCTTGATCTGGCCCGCTCTTAGCATCAGGCACTCTATAGTGATGATTATAGTGGGCTCTTATGACATCCTACACACTTTGAAACCTATGCCGGTGCACACGTGGTTGTACGAATGAGACATCCTCGGATCTAGTAGAAGTACTTTTATCAGCGCCATGTTACATTAGAGAAGGGGTGATTACACAATTATTTACGTAGTAAGCGGTGAAAAATGCCAACGGCAACACAACTGATTCAGGGGCTGACGAGGACACCACATGACCTGGCCTCAAAGTTATCTCTCGTCAAGTTTCAAAGGCTCAGTAGGAGCTTAAATAATTAGGTGGAGCAGTTTACCACCCAGAGTAGGCCTCGTGGATAAAAAGAAAAAGGTTTGAATATAATTACTAGCACGGATGTTGAACGATGAGTTACCAGCAGTGAATTCCTCCAAGGTGAGGTGGCTGCTTCCTCCCCTGCGCGGCAGTCTATGGAGACTGGGCTGTGTTGCGGGCGTCATGGCGGCAGGAAGCAGTGAAGCAGTGGCCTTACCGTTAGGTCGTTTAAAACAAAACAAAGTATTTAGATAAAAACAGAACAGTACCCTTAAAATTATAACATAGGTATTTTGGCCTCCCAAGCAAGTAATGTATTACATATTGAGATTGTAGCTCATACTTATTAAAAACATAAACCATCGCAATGTTTACGGTTCCTGACAAGACATGGGCACTTGGGGAATAAAAGAAAAAGGTTTAGATTTATTTATTATTATTTTCTATGGGAACTAGGCTCTGGCTCGAAGGCGCCCTTTTGTGGTGGCTGGTGCGTGCTAACACAACACACAAGCACACAAGCACATCGCTGATGGGCTCCGTGGGGCGCAGTCCCGGGCGAGGTCAGCATTATACTGTAATTAGATATTTTAAACTTCGCCGACTAACATTTATTTGCTACTCTTTTCTGTAGTCGTGTATAAATCCTCATTCATACTGGTGCTTATAAAGTTGTTCTGTTAAAAGTATAAAAAGGGGTTTTACTGTTTTTTTGTGTTGAGTAACAACCTACACTTATTATTGCATGCTGTGCACAATGGTCAATTATTATATTCATGAAATAATTTTTACACTATGTAATGGTTAGTTTTTTAAGGTAAAGTGACTACTTGTTTCTGAAAAAAAACGTATCCCGACATTATGCCATGAAGAGGAATGTTCATCCTGCCTGTTAACCCGGTATTGAAAGTCAGCTGTTTCAACTCTTTTTTTTTTTAAGATAAATGTTAAGCTAGGATTGGCTACTAGTGCTGTGACATTAAAAATGGTAAATTAATATCTAGTGTGATACAGTAAATCCTTGTTAAGAAAATTCTCAAGAGACTTAGAAGTTTATACTTATTAACAGGAAAATTTTTGTCAAAAGGGTAAATTTGTATGAGGGTGTGCATATAGTAAACTTGGCATCCTGTAGTTGGAGTATGTAGCTGTGTATTTTTATTTAAGCTTGCCTTTTGTTAATTTTGTTTTTGCCAATACATATACTGTAGTAATAAATAATAATCTTCAGAAAAACAGCTTGGAAGACAATAATTTGGCCAAATATATTTTTAAAGGTGTAGCATACATACAAATTTTATGGTATGTTAGTGATTCTTAACTTAATGCTTTTTGTTTTATTTTGGCTTTTCTTTTTCCAAAGAAATTAAAACAATATCTTAGATTTTAAGGGAAAAGGTTAATTAATGTTCACGAATATATATATATTTTGTCCAACTAACTAAAACAATTCTTGGTGTTCAAAACTTCAGGAAATAGATTTCTAATCACAGTATGAGCTGCAAGACGTGATGTGAGGAATTAAAAGCAAGACAAGTGTCAAACTTAATCAACAAGTTACTTCCTTCTGTTCGACATTGCTGGTACACATCTTAGAGAAATTTGTGTTTTAAAGTATATAGGATACTTATTTAGATAAGTCAGAATTTGGATGGAAGTTTACAATAAATTTTTAGATTTCAAAATGCATTGTATTTGATTTAATCATATGTATAAAAAATAATAACTATTATCTAGTTATCTACCCATAAACATCTGTAAGAACATACGTTCATTTATACATATTTTCTAGGTTTGCTGTATGTTGAGGAAAACAGAATATAAAAAAAATTGAATTTGGGAAACATATTCTTTTAGACCTACACAAATTTTGTAGCTTTACATTTATTAGCACACTGCATTTGTAATATGTGTTAATTATTGTAAATATAACTTCTGAAAGTGTTAATGACTTTTACACGTATGATAGCTTTTCCCCTGAAGAGACTGATTCATCTTGATTTATTCTGTAGAATGGTTATTTATTGCATTAACTTTAGTTTACCTAATTCATGTCAGGGCTTCTAAGTTTGAATTATGGGAGTTAATTTAGCTTTGAAGTAGTCAGGATACTTTCACTCAAGGTTGTTATTTGTAGCCATTTCTAATTTTCATGCATCACTATTAATTTTTTGTTCTTATATGTTTTTGATGTAACATGTTCCTCTTCTTTGTGCAATAATCTGATTTATTATGGAGTTGTGTAACAACTTTTAAGAAAATCTGACCATGAATATAAAGCATTCAATGGATTTTTAACAATTCCACTTGTTTCTCTGCTATATGAATCTTCTGTATTGAATATATTTGAAACTGATGATCTTTCAATCCAGTATTGCTGCAGTTTGTAAAAACTTGCCATTTTTTGTGGTGCAAGTTCCTAGAATGATATTGGCAGTTAAATGGTGTCAAGTTGCATTTTATAATAGTATTGTGCTTCTGAAGCATGTGGTGCTATATTTTCTGTGCTTAATACACGGTGGTGTATAGTTTTATTGAATGTAAGAACCACAAAGAAAGTATATATGAGATATTGTTCTGTTCTGCTTGAAAATTGATTTTTTCAGTAATGGTTTTCATTTGTTTATTTATTTATTTTACTGTAGTACAATTTTTGGTATATATTATTTTAGTAGAAGTAATTATAATTCCATTACTTCGTAAAATAGTTTGTGGATTTTTTTTTAGTGTAGCAGTATGACGTTTAGTGTAGAATATTAGTGCTTGTGTAACATGTTTAATTTGGATAAGATGTGGTGATTAGTTATTGGTTAGTGATATGTAAAATTAATTAATAGCTATATTGAAATTTAATAGTTTCTTTAAATGTAGACAATCAGCAATATTGTTCTTTCATGAAGTCAGCTACATTAAAAATGGTATTTTTTATTGGACCAAGGCAGTGTTTATCTCATATGGCGTGACAAAAGTTTGTGAACAGTTAGTCGGTGCCAAAGTGATTCTGTCTCCCTAAGCCTCTGTACGGTCGGGCGACGTTAAACTCTTAGCAACCCTTTCTGCTCATAATTTATGGAAAGAATGAAGTTGCTCTACTAACTTATTATTTTGGACTCAACCTAAATATCTGAGTTCTATCATTAGGTTTATAATTAATTAAAAAAAATGATAATTTTCAATACCAGAGTTTTCTGTAAGTATGCACATTGTGTCAACAATGCAATAGTGTAGTTTTGTTCAACTTATAAACACAGGTTTGTAAGTCCCATTTGGTGTCAAATGTTAGTTTTGTTATAAAGTATAAACATTTAAACTTAGATTTCGGCTGTGAGTTGGCACAAAAACAGAAATGGCTACTTCAGTTTTCTGGAAAGTTACTTTGATTCTGCATCAAGATAGTTGATATGTCATGCTTATTTGATTAGTTAGTATTTTAAATTGTTGAATATTGTATAAATGCAGATTGCAGGTTCATGAATTTTAAATAAGTAACTTCACATGACAGTTATTGAAGGTTATATTTTTATTGAATACAGATTTTTCAAAGGTTTTAAACAAATGAAACACATTTCATAAATTGAGATAAAATTTGATTTTCGCTCCAGTGAAGTTGTTGTAGTAACTGCATATTTATACTCTAAAATGTCTAACCAATAACATTTGTGACAGATATTATTAAATTTGTTTTATTCGTAGCAAATCTGGTCATTAATATTTTCCGTGCCCTTAATCAGGGAAACTCATAATTAATTAAAAATGAAAAAAAAAGATTAATAAAAAATTTTTACTTAATCCATTTACTCCTAAATAATGAGGTGGAAATATTTATCAAAAGATTTGGCTAGTAGATGTTTATAGTCTTATTTAAATAATAGGATACAGTTTTGAGGTTTTTCAGTAAGGAAAGAATGCAAATGCTTCAATTCCCAAACAATTTTATTCCGATTCCTGCAATTCATTTGGAAGGCCAAATTCTATTTCAACATTTTTATTTATTAATTTTCTCTTTTTTCATTTCCATCAACTAATTGATAACCACAAAGTTTGGTTATGTAATGTTTGGAAGTAAAGTTCCTGTCATCTATTTATTTTATCAAATAAACTTGCACAGTGCATGATTAATATGTATTGTTTCTTAAGTAATTATTATTTCTTTGTAAGGTTAGTTACAACTTTTTTGTTCTGATAATAAAACTTTACCTTTTTTTTTATTATGAGACTCTTTACACTTGTGAATGTTCTAACATTATTACCCTCAAAATGTTATCTTTTTTTTTTTTTTTTTTAAATTTCTCGTGTGCTTATTCTTATTTCCTTTAAATTTTTTTGTTTTATAAATGGTCTTCATGATTTTTATCATGCTTATTGTAATATTTTTACCATGCTCTTCAAAATAGTCATTATGCTTATTCTTAATTTTTATTAATCATGCTCTTCCATATTTCTTTGCTGTTCCTCATTTTTCTCCATGTTCTTTCCTATTTATTTCAGCCTGTTTATTTCTGTATTTTGATCCTTTGTTCACACGTTCTTTATCATTGTCCTTTTTACTGTGCTTCAAAGTCCATGTCACTTCTTGTGCATGTTAAGTACAAGGGAATTTATGTTGGATTACGTACATAATTTGGAGGATATAATGCAATGCAGATTATCTCGCCAAAGATTCCTCATTTATAAACCACATTTTATCAAAATTACTGTTGAAGAAAATTCAAGTTTGGTTTGAATGTAATAATAATATTAATAATAATAATACATTGTACTTACCAGTAGAATTCATGTATGTTATTTTGTTGTTGTTTTATTGTTGTCTGTTACTTGGTGCTAGTATTTAAAGTGTCTGTAGTCTTACATGTGAGAAACTTAAGTTCATCAGCATTTTATTTTCAAGTATAGTATTAAAATAACTTTTTCATTACCACTGTAAATTTTCATGTCTGCATTTGCATGTTGCGCAGTGATCCACTAAATATACTACACATTTTATACTTAGAATTTGTTGTAAAGAATATATTTTTTGAAACATTTTTACAACCTAAAGAATATTTGTTTAACTGGAGATCTCAAAGCGAATTAAATATATTTACTTAGCTGTACAGGATTAAAATTTTTTGTAGTTCATTGTTCCTTTTATCTTTTAGGAACTTGTAATCAGTTTCATTATTGTGTTAAAACTCATCGCTCACAGCTGGAGAAGAGAAATGTCATAAAATAAAACATTTAAGTTAGGTGTATGATTTCACTATGTGTAGTTCTTTATAGTGCAATTGTTTTATTAACTTATAACATTTCTGTTAACATTTTCTTTTTTAATAAGCTGCCATTCATTTTTTTTTTCAGTATGTTCTTAGAACTGTTTTATGCATGTCATTGTAAGCATGTAAATTGTAAGTTATTTTTTGTTGCTGAGCATGTGTCTGGAATTTGTGTGTCATGTTAGCATACCTAGCATGTTGATGCTGCATGTGTTTGCCTTTTGCTTGTGTACAAATCTGATCACTTAAGTAAGTATCTTGGAAAGAAAAGATATATTTTAAGCAAAATAAAATTAATTTTATCATCATAAACAGTGACAATTGTACGCCGGTGTTGTGTAATCGTGATGTATCAAATGCTACTTTGATTAATTCAGCCTAGTGCACATATGAGCTATACAATATCATCTTGGATATCACTGGTCACATGAGATGAGAAACTTCCTAAAAGTATGGTATTCTATAACAGTTTTTTTGAAAATGTTATGTTTTTGAAGTTTTATCTTCATCCTGTGTTTTAGTGTATTACATTGCACTGAAAACTATTTCTCAGGATAATTAATATCACTTTAATAAAAATCATTAATAATTTTTTTTTTTTTTCAAACTCTTCACCATTTATAGATATTAAACCTGGGGTTGGTTCTTAGATTGTCACACAAGTTTTTAATTCCATTCTTACTTAGGACTTAATAACTATGATGTGGTGAACTTAAATACTAAAATATGTAATAAAGCTTTTTTTCAAAATATTGTTTGACACAAACACACACAGATTTTAGTATTACAATTGGGAAAGTATACCGTATTTACTCGCATATAGGTCGCCATCGCAGATAGGTCGCACCCATAATTTGAGGTCTTGAATTTGGTATTTAAGATTCCCCCCATATAGGTCGCACCGGTAATTCATTACCGCGCCGTGCGCCGTGCGCGGAGAAAGGTCATTGTACTCGATCAGCTGCTGTTACGGCGCGCCTGCTGGCTTTCTTTGTTCACTGAGCTGCGCATGCGCAGTATAACTCACTCAACGCTCCGCCCAGACTCGTGACCTTGCATCAATAGCCAGCCAATAGATGCGAGCTTAGCGGAAAAAAATATAAGCTCCAACTCCCGTGTACCAGTTTTATCCAGTTCTAATACCAGTTTATTGGTATACGCACCAGTTTTCTCGCTGCCGTGACATGTTCAAGTTTACGTCCATCTTGATGTCTTGATACCAATAATTAATTTCATTACGATCCCCAGAAATAAATTGTTAGTTTAAAAAATATGCGTCAACTGTACAATACTTCCGAAATTATAAAATACGTATAAAACAGTTACCAAGACTCCGCTCATTTTATTTTGTGAAGTTTGTCTCGTACCAGTATTTCTGCTAAGTTGTGACATAAATACAGTATCAGAAATTAACAATCTGCCACGTTCATACATTCGTGAGTTTACGTTTTTCCCTCGTGCATTTTAGATTGTCTCCTGCTATAATTAATCGGACTTTTACACGCCTAGGCTTAAATTATTACATGTTTAGAAATAAATGCAACTTTTCATGTTATAAAATATGTATATTTTGCGATTTAAAATGTTCATTGCCGACTATAAACGTTAACGTTTTTCACTATGTTTTTAGGCCTACTAGCTAATCTTAACTACTCCTAAAGTACCCACGGTATTTTCTGGTTGTTTATGGTTGTTACATGACGTAAATAGCGGGATGGATTCGATTTTTGAGACGTAATTCGCGTGAAATTATTGTATTGGACTATATGGGAACTAAACGGGACCTGAAGAATATAGTGCAAATAACGGGAAAACGTAAATAACGGTAACGTAAATAAGGGGTTTCGCTGTATGTGTACATTGTAAATAAATTTGCCTATACCTATATAAGCTTCTTTTTCACATTTTAAAGCAAAATATTGCAAAAAAAATTCTCAAAAATTTAAAAAAATTTTTCTTCGCATATAGGTTGCACTTCATTTTTTCCTCATCAAATCTGGTAAAATTGCCGCGACCTATATGCGAGTAAATACGGTAGTTGCAAAGGATAGCCCAATTAATTAAATAGGTTTTTTTTCTACTAATATTTACACAATTAAATTACACACTTAAGATGTCTGCCTACAAAGTAATCACTCCATTGTTCAGTTCACAGTTTACTCTTCCCACTTGAGCTCGCTCGACGGGCTCGCCTCTCAGCTCGTCTCTGTCCCAACACACTGCCTCGCACTACTCATTCTCCCGTCTCACCAGTCTCCGTCACACGCCCTCTTCACCATTTTTATACCCCTCGGCACCCTCATGGAATGGTCTCACACCCCTTTGAAGTATCGTATCACTAGGCTCGACTAGACAACATAACAATGACGTCCTAGCCACGTCACTCCAACCCTCCGGAGGGGCTCGCGGTCAATGATCAAGTGCCACGGGAGGGGGAGGGGGAAGGAGGGAAGCGAGGCTGGTCGCTCTAATCCGTGAAGGAATGTGTTGCTTCAATTTGCCATGCTCCACCCGGAGCAAGCCGATTGCCAACAGACCCATGGGCTTCCCTCGCAGTACCTCATAACAGTGTTAATTAAGATTATATCAAAAGAAAATTATTTTGATGAAAGAAATAAGGAAATTGAATAGGTTTTTTTCCCTTAAATTAAATCATTAATTTTGAAGGCTAGTGCGAATGGATTAAAAAGCTAATTTTGCTTAATTGTGTTTATCACTGCAGTTAAACCAAACAGAAGAAATCAATTGGGAAAAACCATTATTGTGGCGCATGCCCAGTAATGCTTGAAATGAGGCAATAGAGATTAGGAAATGAATAATGCACCAAGGTCTATTGCACTGACTTCACACTCTCCTGACACTTCATAATATTATATAAACTGGAGTAATATTCCCATTGCATTACTCTTCATGAATTATTGGTTTTCCTGACAAATTTTTCTCAGGTAGTTGCGATGTTGTCTGTGGTTTTTTATTGCTTGAACTTCTCATCATGTTTCAAAGGGTTTTTTTACTCATCTTTTGCTGGTATGTGTATCTGTCTTACAAGTGCCACTTTTTTCCTTATTCTGGGACCTCCAGTGAAACCCTACAACATTTTTAAAGAAAGAAAAAATGTGCATTCAGTAACCAGGGCTGCCTTAAAAAAAATATTTTACCTACAGTTCTTTTAGGTAGATGTCGAAGAAAGTAGCAATGGTAGTTGCTACCATTATGCAACTTCTAGAAACTTTCTACCTAGTTTTTTTGTTTCATGTAACATAGACCCCAAAACCATTGTCTTATAAATTTTTTATGAACATGATAACTGGTGCAATATTGCACAAATTACTTTCAAACTGATACAATCATAAAGTAAAGAGATGTAAGATCTGAGTCTTTTTCTTTAATGGGCAAAATCACATGGGAATAGAAATGGGTAAGGTCTTTTGAAAAGCTGAAAAAACACTATGATTCCCTTAGTATTAAAAAATACTGTTTCCATATGAAGTTATATCTTCTAAGAGTAGTACCATAAATTTTTATTCAAAAGTTCTATTTAATGATACCAACCATTAGCTCAAGGGGTGGAAAAATATGTATTGAAGAGCAAAAACATGTCTTACTCCCATGGCAGTAACAGTACAGAGGTGAACACAGTTCCAATCTTGGACGAGGCAAATGACCGGAGGATGTTGTGTGATATGGATCATGGAAAACCTCCAAGTTAAATGGGAAGACCAGAATTTTGAAGAATAATTGCACCAAAGAATGCTTGTCGTACTCATTTCTGATGTCTTAAAAATCTATACTAATATTATAAAGCTGAAGAGTTTGTTTGCTTGTTTGTTTGTTTGAACGCGCTAATCTCAGGAACCACTGGTCCGATTTGAAAAATTCTTTCAGTGTTGAATAGTACATTTATTGAGGAAGGCTATAGACTATATTATATTATCAATAACATTAGGGATCCTTACTCAAACTCCAATTTAGAATCAAATAGGTTGGAGGGGGTTAGATACAACATGCAGTACACATACGAAGTGTGTGTTGACAATGCCGCAGGCGCATAGAAGTTTATTTCCTATTTCCTATTGCCTATTAACATTGTTGCCATGCACTAGATGCCTTATCATTCTTAATTTTCCCATACAAGTAAAAAACACCCGTGTGATATTAACAACGAAGCAATCAGTACCCTCATAAGAGTTCAATTAGTATTTAAATACTTTTTATCACTTTAAATCTCAAACCTAAACTATTGTTATTTTATTGCCCTTTTTTTCAAGTATATATATTTTACAGACTTGAAACTTCACAGTAATGTTCCTTATGTTACGCAGGATGATATTTTTCGAAAATTAGATCCCATGGGTGGTTAAAACCAGGCGACAGTGGGTACTTTGTCTTCATGAGAACAGGATTTTGCATTGTTCATGCCTTCTGCGTCTCCATGGCAACGGGCATTGCGTGGCAGTGGCGTACCCACAAGGAGGGGCATGTATAATGAGCGGCGCAAGAGTGATCTGCCTGTAGACTGCCGTAGCGAAGTACGGGTACATTAGTTGTACGTTGCGTGCACGAGTCGGGAAACCATCAGTGCTATTCATTTTCTCTCCGGTACATTATACAGCATTGTAATAAATTTTTTCTGAATTTTTTTTATTTACCATTACTGTAAATGGGAGATGTGGCTTAATTTTTTTCCATTAGTATAGCCGTGCGAAGCCGGGTCGGGCAGCTAGTTCATTATTAAAGGTATGAAGTAGCTTATTTGTTTTCTCAGCAGTTTCTTGGCTCAAAGGAGTTAAGCTACGGGGGGGGGGGGGGGAGGGGCCTTGATAATCCCCACTGCCCCTCCCATAGGACTGCCACTGTCACAGTATCAAACCTTTTTAAAGTTACTGTATACCTTTCAAATAGCCTCTAAAGAACTAACCCACTGCAAGGTGTACATTGGTTAAAATGGAACTAGACCCTGTTTGTGACTTACAGAAATATGAACTTTAAATCTACCTATTCTTGTAGGCCAAGTTGAAAGGGATTTTCGAACCAACTAGAAATTATAGTATGTAGTTTATTTTGAAGAACTCTCCAACTGGAATAAGTAATACTATCTTGTTTTTATTGGTTACCAGAAACATTTGGAAGAACAGCTCTGTTCTTAAATTGGTCTTGGTTTTTTGGTTGTGATTGCTACAGCACCACGCTTGTATGATGACGTGATGGTCCGTGGTTTGATTCCAACCATCAATGCCAAGTTAATGCCCATGTGGTAATTGAGGCAGTTCTTTCTTCTGCAAAACTTGTGTCTTGTAAAACTTCATGCTTGCCTCTCCTTTGTGATGGGTTGCTGTGTTGAGACTTTCGACTCGTCGAGGGCCTGGTCTGGTCTCAAGTATTTAGTATCAGTTTGACTTTGTGGATAATTGGAGATGACACTCGGTGTGTGTCTTGCAGTTTACTCTTTTTTGTATAGTTGTGAATTTGACGTAGGATATTATTCAAGAATAAATAAAAAATGTACCATTAGTGAGTATGGTTTAATGTGATAAATACTGCTTATACCACCCTAAGTTTATATACTGTTGATGAACTCTATAGAAACCTTGCTATAATTTTCAACTTTATACCTTGTTTGGCCAATGCATCAGGTGGTTACATGCTAAATATGCTAACAAGTTGTGAGTTGGGGGAAAATGTCACATTATTTTTTACTTATTGAAAATAATTTGTTTTAAGTGGATTCCTTGGCTTTATGTTCATCTTTCGTGTATTTCATTAATAAATAGTGTAAATTTAATTTTTGTTTCAAATGAAATTTGGTATTTTCATTGTCTTTTATTCCCCTGAATTGTTCTTTGAGTAAATGATATTTAGAGCCAAAGCAAAATTTTGTGTTATAAAGAGCTTTTATTTTCTTATACCTTATTTATATTTTGAATGTGTATAATGTTGTTTGTTAACTGTCTTAACAGTTGTATGTCTGTTATGCTAATGAAGTAAATAAAGTTTATGTTGGAAAACACACAGCATTGTTTGTTGTTAAGCCTTTCCACTATTAACTCTTCATTGGCCAAGCAAGGTGCGAGGTACTACTAATTTGGACTCTGCCATTTTACATGTCAATTGTAGGTATTGATTTTTTTTTATTGCCAGGGAAATGTAAATTTTGCTTTGTAAAAGTGGATTCGACCTAAAACTGAACTACCTAGTCTTATTTTACAACACAACCCTCCATTTTATTTTATTCAGTGAATTTTTTTTTACTTTACTTTACTGTACTTTGCTTTAAAATAGCACAGCCCACATTTTCTGAAATGAGCTTCTCATGCTTTAGCATTTGTCTGCCTTCTATATTTGTATTGTACTATTTTGTACTTATTACGATGTTAACCAACATAATAAAATAGCATTTCAAAATTCTGTCTTTACAAATCTGTTTGAGCACATATTAATTTCTTATTTTATTTACCATGTAAATTTTTAAAACTTGCCTGTAAAAATTTCACTTACCTAGAACACAAATGTGAAATGGTCTGTTTTTCACTTCCTCTAACAGTTACAGCTTTATAGTATTAAGTGCTTGTTCCTAAGTAGTAAAAGGAAATGATTCATTCTGAGTTGTAATTTTCAATAAGTAAGGGCACATCTTATTTTCACCAAAGACCCAATAGTCCAGTCATTTGGTAGTTTTACCTGGAAAGTTTTTCGGGAGTTTTGAAAATTGGTATTTTTATAGATTTTGACGTGCTCTTTTCGAATTTTCACTTTTCTACCTCGTATCTTTGCCGCTCGCGCCGCCATATTGGAAAAATGGCGCCCAAAAACAGTTTTTTGACGATATCTCCTTTCCTACTCATTTTACGATGAAAATAGTTAAAGATAAATTAAACTCGCGAAAATTTCCTACAATTTATCTAGTAACGTTTTTATCGTAAAATTGATAATTTAAGTGTACTAGCGCCGCAAAGTCTACTCCAACACTCGTATTAGCGCAAAAACTCATTTCCACTCCACAATGAGGTAGAGTTAGTGGCACTTTTTTTTTGTGGTATCCCCAGTAGGCCTAATCCACATGTATTACACTAATGATGACATTTAGTGCATTCTCCTTCACTTCGTCATCCCTGATGGACCAGGTTTTGCAAGTTCATCGTCTTCAGAACCGAGAAAATCATCACAGACAGAAATTTCTTCCATGTTATCGGCGATAGGGTTATCAGATTCAATGTAATCAACTTTTTCCTCAATTTCGTCATAGATTTGCTCAAGAACAGTCTCAGTTTCTTCCTCTCCATCGCTATCTTGTAGTGAAACTTGAAAATTCTCACATGTACCATTGCAATTTGTGCAAATAACGGAGTCTATAATCCAGCCTTCATGCATCCACAGCCTCCCCGACATCCCTTTTTGCATTTGCAAGAAATAAGTTTTAACAATGTTTCCGGAGCTGGTGGCTTGAGTGTGGTGACAGGAATTAGCCCATTCTTTGTTTTTTTCCATCCCCATCGCTCTGCGTTTTGATCCAATGCATACCACTGCTGCACCTGGTGATAAGTTCGGAACTTATGTTGTCCTGCTGCTGCTTCTGTCGGTAGAAGCGATGCAATATCAAATTTATTTTTATATGCTGATTTTGTAAAGCATCTGTAGCTATAGTTGTTTAACGACATACTTTTGACCCCACTGTGACCGTACAGTGCAAGAAGGAAGCGTTCTCCAACTTCAGCAATGATCTCTGGGTCAGCATTTTGGTTTTAGAATACCTGGACAAGCTCGTTTAAATCTGAGTTTTTTCGGAGTACATTTACACATTTTATTTTTCCTTGATTGAAGAGTGCTGATGTTGTATCATAGCCACTGAAGGCGTGTAAAAATAAAATGTTATCTGTGGCTATTTTGTCTATGATACTTTTTGTTGAATATATTTGTTGCAAAATTTTTCCTTTTCCGGGTTTGAGAAAGTATATGTTTGAACGCATAGATATAGCCGTCAAAAGAATAAGCAACTATTACAGAATCAAATGTACATGGAACGCTGATTGCCGTATTGATTATTAGCGTATCTGCATCTTGCGTGGCTTGCTTGACCATGAAGTTCGCAGCTTCAAATTTTTACTTCAACATTCCAATGAGACGGTTCTTGTTTGCATCGTTTCCCAGAAATTGGTCTTGTGACACAGTCGGGATCATTGTCTCGTAAAAAAGAATGTCTACTGAAGCATGTTTCCGTGATCGTCAGGATCGCTCCACATATTTGGTGCTACAGCCTGCTACATCTTCCGGATATCCGTCAAATATGGCAATGGCATTGGAGTGATATTTCGATCGAACGAATGTGACGTAGTTATTGCAAATGGATGAAAACAATTCACCGCGATTCCAAACGACTCAGTGCAGTAAGTATCCTCCGTCAATGACATGCATAGCTTCTTCAAAATTTATATCTCCAGAATATTGCTCAAATGCCTTATATAGGAAAGATTTAACGCACTTGCGCATGCCTTCGTCATTGAAAAGCGATAATGGAAAAGGAGCAAGTTCGTACGTAAGGAACTTTTCAAGTTCCTTATCAGATTCTTTTGCAATGCACATTCTTTGAAAAATTAGTAATGGATTAATCAGTATAATCTCGTCTTCCATCCGGATGCCTGCATTCATAACGCTAAGTGCTTTCACTCTGTCATTCCGTTTAAATTTGACAGTGTAGAAGTCCCCACCGATGATTTTTGAAATGCCAGCACTTCCAATTTCTTGAGACATGTGACAATTTATCTTCTCATCTCCTATAATTCCAGTGCTTATTGACATGAGTTCCTTTACTTCCGTAAAAGGAGAATGTTGGCACAACCAATCCATTAGTTTTCTTACGTCGTCATTATCACGATTAAACCGCGAGCTTCTCATTTCAACATGCTGCTCAGAACTGGAAAAAAGATACGTTGCAAAATTTTTCAACTTCATTGCAAACATTGTGCAGAAACACCATTCCTAAGGACCACTTGGAAAGCACGCTGTCCTTGACTCCTCGTCCATGAGTAAGGCCGCCAAGGCATTTCATCGTCCTCATCAACGATTGCTCAATCGTCATATCTGACCACGTACCACACCAAAATTTGTCGGAACGTCGAATTTTAAACTATCCTTTAGTTGTGAAAAGTTCATATTCCTCAGCTGTCATTCTTTCCTTCAAGTCAACCATATATTTCAAATATAAGTGGCAAGACTTTGCATATAAGAAGTGGCCACTGGCATGAAAATAAGGCAACATTTTCTGGATAGTATCAAGACGTATATTCCAACTGCCCATTCTTTCTGCCTCGATGAATTGTTTTACAAGCGTGACCATCCGGAAATATTGCACCCATAATTTCGCTGTAGAACCACGTTGTTCAAATTTGACCAGTTGATCCTCAAATTTCTCAAGTTCTTTGTAGCATTCTTCCTGGTCTGCCACAAGTATCACTGACCTGTCGAAATTGTATAGAATTCTTTCCAAATCCGTACGGAGATTGGGTGTACAATCTATTGACTGCATGACAATTTTACCAATTGAAAGATGAGTCAACATATGCACTCTTACAGCACGTGTATATGCATGTCCTGCTATAATTTTTTTCAATTGAATTCAATGCGTAAATGGTGTTGAAAAGCTCCTTCAATCCGCTTCCAGCCATTATATATCCGATGGATCCCATGAACGACATTAATAAATGAAATCCACAGAGTCTTACAACAACATTACTTAATTTGAAGTCCTCAGCACACGAGGAAACAATGTCCTGCGCTTTGAAATACAGGGGCTGGTCAAACATAACGAGACAAGTGTGCTGATGTAGTGACTCACATTTTTCAGAAGCAGATAAGAGAACAGTGAAAATTGTTTCGTAATTACTCGGTGGAGCATTAATGAAGGGCAAGCATCCTACAAATGATTTATGAAAGGGAAGTTCCGCTGTCACTTGTTCCATAAATCCGCTCCATCCAGGTATGTTAGGCAGGTCAACCCATTTTCCATATAGCCACAATAAGTCCGGAGCGGATGGCAAAATGACTTTTGAAACCGAACGAATGCTATCGAGGCTTCGAATCTCTATTGTCTTCAAACCCATTACGTTTCTCTGCGGCAATTATGCAATGTGCGAGAGCAATACTCTTTTTTTTTCCCATTTCTCAAGATACGCACGTTTGTTCTTCAATATCACATCGTCGAGAAAAACATGTAAAGTCTCAGGTATATCCGACTCAATTTCTTGGAAAAAATTATTCGATGGAGGATAATTTGTTGTCTCGTAGACCTTAGAGCGAATATCCTCTTCAACAATTGCTGCAGCTGTCTTCACAATACGCTGACGTTCTTCTGTTTTGTTTTCGTTTTTTTGATGGTACCAGGCGTTCGTCAATAATGTATAACCTTTGCTTCGGAAGCAAACCACAGGAGCCTTATTGGCAGTTGAGGCAATCAAAATATCGTCACCATATTTCTTGAAGAGGTGTGCCTTTACTGTTTTGATGTGTGGGTGGTAATTGCCTTCAATTTTGCCCATCAATAAATCCAGAGAAAACTGACACACTTCAGAATTTTGCTCGAGATACGAGTAAATATACTTCATTGCAATAGTGATCTCGTTTGCATGCGGGCCTCTTTTTTTTATTTTTCCAGTCGGTGGTGCTTGGTACAATTTTTTCATGCACGAGTTGTGATACTGGGCATCGGCAGCAACTAAATCATTCACTTGCTCGAGACGATCAACAATCGCCAGACACCAATCATCGTTACGAGCTCTAGCAATTTCTGAAATGCTGTTTTTCATTGATAATTTACGCACGCTATACACAATATTGCGATCGCACAAGCGCGCCTGTTTTTGTTTCGCTATAAACTCTGCTGTAATTTCAGCAGCACACAAAAAACAATGATCTCTGAATGAGAATGTCGGTGTAGTGAATCGCAGTTGTGGATGAGAAAGTGTGACATCACTTCCTCTGCGCAAGCATGCAGTGATTAATTTCTCATTATTGTAATGTTTTCGACACACCTCGTGAACCACTATCGATTTTAGTCCCTCCAAGAGCTTGCCCTTATTGTCCTTTCTTTTAATTCTAGATTTACAAAATGTCTCCACTCCTGTTTCCTTCACTTCACTCACCTCACTTCCTTGCAATGGATTTTCACAAATAAAACAGTTCTTCGCTTCCGCAGAAGCCATAGCACTGAAAATGCGAACGACACCATGAAACGATACACTCGTACTGATGATTCACGCAGAATAGGTACTTTAGCTAGGTTGGCAGATGTTCCGTAGAAGGGGCCCCAAGGTAGAGGGGGAGCGCGCCTTTATACTGCGACTGATAAAAAACCCTTAGGCGGGTTTTTCAACACACAAAATATTTTTCGTTAAGAGCATGCTATATGCGTATTTCGCATATGAAGAGCATACTATACCCACGCCCGTGTGTGTGTACACACGCGTGGGTATAAAGCATTAGCTATACGCGTATTTCGTATAGACCATAGTCTTAATATACGAAATACGTGTGTTTGTGTAGATGTGTGTTGGTTAGCGGTGCTCGTTCGCTGGAACTATCAATTTTACAATAAAAACGTTCCTACATAAATTATAGGAAATTTTCTCTAGTTTAATTTATCATACAACTATTTTCATCATAAAATGAGAAGGAAAGGAGTTATAGTAAAAAAAAAAACTATTTTTGGGCGCCATTTTTCCAATATGACGGCGCGAGCAGCAAAGATACGAGGTGGCAAAGTGAAAATTCGAAAAGAGCACGTCAAAATCTATAAAAATACCAATTTTCAAAACTCCCGGAAAACTTTCCAGGTAACCCCCTTTTCGAGCACCAAATGACTACTACAATATGCTGGTGCCGACATTCGTAGATTTTCTAAATATTTTAGTTCATCTTTTAGTAGGAAGTTAATACACAACGCACAAAAGAAAATTCAATACAATTGGATGAAACACGCATGGGCATTGGTCTTACTTTTGTTAAATTTCTATTGCATGTTGTGCATGCATTTCATTGCATATTAAAATTACACCCTGAGTGCACCTAAAGAAGTATAATAGCTATAAGAAACTTTATTATTTCTGAAATACAGCAAGTATTTGATCATAATGTAACCATAGACAGAAGCACGAGGATTTTGCTGAGTTATTCGGTAGCAAAGTATACTTTGCCTGTACAAATCTGTTTTGCTTTTTAGTTAAAAGGCATTCAAGTCTTGGTAATCATCACTTGCACAACGTTTTACACTCACAATATTATACTAAGTGAATATATGTTATAATTTTAGGCAGAACAACAAATGCATGGTAGGTAGGCATCAAAGTTAAAATTTTAGAAATAGACCTTAAAAATTGTAATGTGAAAAAAGAAAAATAACATGGCATTTAAGATTGAGCCTTAAGTAGTTACGGATCCTAAAGTTCTGTGTGAGTTGTTTCGTGAACAATGCGTACCTGTGAGCCTTGAAAGTTTGACGGGGCGGATCTTTGACACTTGAAGCGCGCCCCCCTCCCCCCCTACTCCTTGTCATAGGGCCATTTTCACCACAGTGCGTCGACTGGAGGATGTGATCCATCCACCACCAGTGGCCGTTTCTCTCGCCCCTTCTCCCCTCTCCCCTCCAGTGCCAGAGCGCGTGATATCAAATGTATTGGGCAAATGCAATTCGTTATTAAGTGTTTGTAGGCTTAGCTTAAAATCTTAATCATTTGTGAAGAAATTGGCCCCATCTCATTCTAACAGAAATTTAGCCCTCTCAAAGGTGCAACTGATCAACGCTCAATCTTAAAGTGACAGCTGACTGATCCTCGCTGTTTCTTGTGCCTAATTGTTTATTACTTTCTCACTATATAACCAACTATAAATACCAATTTCATGAGAAGTGTCTTACTGTGAATGTAAGCTGTCATAAATTTTAAGTCACACAGAAAAATAGTTAGACCTTTAATAAATTAAATGATGTGATAGTAGTAAAACATTAACTGATCTACATAACCCATTTTGAAAGTCTAAAATTCACAACTGTATCGTAGAATCTAGTGAATTCAAGGATATCATTGTATGTAAAACACCACTTTCACTCAAAAAATCACAAATAAATGTATCTTAGAAATTGAGTAAACTCAGTAAAATGAAAATTAGCTTTCTTACTAACACAATATCTATCTGAGTAACCAACTCTGTTTAAGATTTTTTTTCTCCTTGATCCCAGGCACACATTTTGGTTTTCTTTCATAATCTTAAATTAGTATTTTTGTCATTGCTTTAAACATTTACAAAAACCCCATGTTGAAATGAACATCCTTATGAAAAGGTATTTTAAAATAATTCTAATCTTGATGAGAGGAGTTCATGTTTCTACACATTAAATTAAAAATAATTAAATCATACAGCTAGTTTATTTATTGGTATTATGTTATCAGCCCTTATGATCGTTTAGAAATAGCTCTAAAAAAACAAATGATGAAAGAACAAATAAGTCAACAAGACATGTGAGAAATAATTCACTACTAAATTTGTAATAACACTCACCTTTTACATAGTCCTTGTTCTTTAATTGAAGTGCATTTTAAATTCACAGTTTTTTTTTAAATTTATTATTGTGAAAGGAGTACTTTTATAATCAATTAAAGTAAGTAATGGTGAATTCTTCAGGCTGGGATTGGTGTGGATAAATCATCATCCTCATAGGTTAGTAGAGTAAACTATATGCAGGCAGAAGAAAAGCTATCACTTTCAGAATAGGTAAGTTGTAGATGTTTTTATATCTGTGCTGGACATCTCGCCAGCAGCGATGTCATTAGAGACGGATGCACCCGAAGACTCGACACAGACCAGGACTTTGAGGTTGAACCATCCCAGCAGTGCCTGGAGTGGTTTCGGGAGACCACCCCGGACCCTCTGGAGCATGAGTCCAGAGTCTTACAACTGCGCCACCTCACTGCATGTTCGGAAGGAATGTCATCTTGCTGTGAGCAGGAGAAGCAGTCGTCCTGTGTATAGTAGTCATGCTGATCTTCACCTCGGAGTAAGTTACCGTAGTAAATGAGAAGCATTAATTCTCAGATTCGATTAAAATACACACACACTAACAAAGACATCTCAATTAACAGAGCTTTGATTAACTGAGGTTTCATTGTATTGAGCCGACCTAAAGCACCATTATCGGCAAAGAATGTTGAAACATTTGCTTCAGGACATGGAAAAATGAAATCGTTGTCAAAATCCTTTTTAAAAAAAAAAAAAGCTCAATGATGTCATACACTGGTTGAGCGAATCATGAATGACGTGAAAGAATCTACACTGAAGAAAAGCTGAAAACACCACCCGGAAATACGATACCACTTGATCAATGGAAAACCAAGACAGTTTTCATATTCCATCTGTGTTATCTGAGATGTTGCTTGTTTGAATTTTCTGCGGTCCATGGTTAACTCGGCTAATTGAGATACTACTGAGACTACAGAGACATAAATAATTTTGTTATGAGAAAGGATGTTGGAGATAAATATAGATTGTTTTTTTTTATGTAACATGGTTATAAATTAAGGTGATGGTATAGCCAAGATTATAGCAGGCTTTAAACCATGCAGTGACTCATAAATTTAAGTCCTAATAGTTGTTTAAATGGAACATGCAACCATTGCTGCTTGAGGATTTTACGTCAACGATCACTGCTGTCTTGGACCAGAGTAAAGATTGTGTGAAGAAATAAAAATAAGCCTGTATTAAGGAAATTGCATTGTAGAAGAAATTCTAGTAGAATGTGTGCTGAGAATTGATAATCTAGAAGATATTTAATAATGGAATTATTTAGGAGTATGCAAATGGGTAGTAAATGTAAATATGTAAATTTCTGTATTCCTTGTAAACATTTATATATAAATAATGGCCATTGCATGGTTAGTATGAAACCTGTCTTTTTATTTTTGGTTTATTTATGGAGTGGGATATTTTATCTTGTTTTGCAACACTAGCCAATCTTGTGTACGTTTTTTGTGTGGTGTGAGTTTGCATGGGGAGAGTGGAACTAATTTATTTTTTTATTTTTCGTTTGATGATGTTGATGTCGCACTTTTCTCACCAACCTAGAACATAGCACTGTGACGTATAATTTCCCTCCCTCACCTGTAACTTTCTCTTTTTTTTCTTGGAAGTTACGTCTGTCTCGCTCACACTGCACCTCAGCTCTGATAACCAAAAGCATGTTTTTTTTTCTTTCTGTCATTGCAAGGATGAAGCGGTGGAGGGCGCGCTCAGGGAGATAGGTCTGCTGTAGTGGCAGCAGCGTCAGCCGCGTGGCCAATGGGACGCCTCCTTCCAGCAATAACTCTCCCTCAACCTCGTAACTTCAAGGAGAGCACACAATTTGGTTGCCTTTTAGATGCAGTTGGAACTATTTTTTATTATATTTGTACATTTTTACATTTTTAATTATTGGCAAATATTTTTGTGGGCAGAAACAGAATATATATATATATATATATATATATATATATAAAAGTACAGTAAATTCTCTATTATCCATGCATGGATAAACTAGCTGTGTATGGCAGTGCATTTTATTTTCTCACCTTTATATGTTGCAGTAAAATAGTTTTTTAAGCAATTAGCATTCTTCAGGGTGGAATCCATAATCAGTAACTGTATACAAATGAGTGCCACTATATACAGTTCTTTAAGCCTTTGCATACAACTAATAAATTCATAACGTTGACACAAGCGTTAACTTGATAAGTAACTTGATGAAGCACTACTTGTACGTTCCATTTCATTTTTGAAGCAACAATATAATAAACAGTGTTGTCTATACCACCATGTAGGGAGCACATTTTCTACCTGCTAAGGTAAGGTCTTTGGCTACGTAGACCTCCCAGGCTCATCAGTTGCCACGGCTCATAGACGGAGACATGCAGCTGTGGGGTGTGAATATAAGGCATTGTAACCAATATCAACTCGAAGCACATCTTTTATGACAAATATAAAATAAGAAAATGTAGTCTCGCTTTAATAAAAATATTTCTCAGTTATGAAGTGTTCAAGCTAATTTATCTTTAGGAGATTTTACTGGCGGACTCATACAATAAAATTTACGCATGTGGCGTGGATTATAGTTGGAGGTACATATAGAAAATATTTTGAAAATCTTTTTTTTAGCATTTATCTTCTGAAATATAGCATTTGTAATAATTTTGGAATGAAAAAACTTTTTATAGTACATTAGAACACATTTTTTTGGACATTTAAATTAATTTGCATTTGTCTGGTTTTTTTTTTATCTTCCCATCTTAATCCAGAATTTTTTATAATATTAGAAAATGGGCTACCAATGTTGCCAATGATTTTGAATGTGCACTGCATGGAAACATCTTTGGTTTAGTTTTTGCAGTGGTTCTAAACAACAATGGTGAAGTGCATGTGCAGAACAAGTAAACAGCTGTGCAAAAAAACTTAATAAAGAAACCTTATAGTTGTATGTCATTATGTATTCGTTAATTATTGGCTTCAAATTTTTGTCTGAAAATTATTATTGACTCATCTTATCTGTTCATTTTTGTTGTATCCAGAAGTTTGATGTATGATAGAGAATCCAAAATGTTAAAAACACAGAAGTCCAAGTAATCATACATCCTTTTAAGAAAAAAAGAATTTGCTATTAACTAAGATATAAAATTTTATTTTAATTGATGTAGTTGTGAGAAGATCATGCCTCTGGGTGGAAAAGTTGAGGGAAATTCTTGCTCGTTGTAAACTTACGTAAAATTTCTGTGAATTATATGAATATATTTTCAGTATTTTATAGCAACTAACAGACACTTTAGCATTAATTTTTTTTTAAATTTTAATATTAAAATTTTATTGTTATACGTATTTATACAAATAACTAATTTGAAAAAGGAAATAGTGGCAACATTTAAAATTCCATTTATATATTGGCATATTTTAAAAGCTCTTTTAGCCATACCTTTGATGAGTAAATACTATTAATCATTTTAATATGTGTAATTTATTTATGACAAAATATTACTAATTGGTTACTGATGTCAAAAATTATTGGTTTATATTCTAATAATATATCTTTTAAGTTTTCCTAAATTATATTTACTTTCTTGACTATATTTAATAAATAGATACTATTGAATGAAATCACATACACCAGTTTAGTCATTGGATCATATTGTTTGTTAATATAAATTTCACTGGTTAAATTTGATAAATAAATATTATCTGCATCATTTCTATTTCCGATATCAATATCAGGCATATAGAAAAGTGTAAATCATTGTAAACTAAATTTATAAAGGTGATATTCACATGAACCAAAAACTTAGTTTGCCATCTTTGTATATTTGCATTACATTTTCATGCCATTGCCTGATTCTGTCCAAATTCCATCTTTTTTTAATAGAAAAATGGTTCCACAGACCTATATAGTTCATACACCATAACAATAATACATATAACAATATCAGTGCTTTAGTCCACAACAGCCCATATTTGATCTTCACCAATTTATATTGACAAATAAGCACCTCTTTTGTTGAATATGAGTTATTGAGTAATAACAAAAAGTAATACGTACTTTGTAACTGTAAATTCTTGGGAAACAAGTATTAATTTAGGAAAACCTTCTTCTTGCTTGGCAAATAAATAATTAATACATACTTGTTTTTGGATTGAAAATAGTACTTAGGTATGATTACAAGCAATGCTTATTTCAAGAAATGTTTTTATGAAAACTATGCCAGGATTCCACCCTCATTGACACTTTGAAAAATGAAATGAGTGCTTGTAATGTTTACAAACTGAACTTGGTAGGTAAGTTAAGAACACTTTTGATGAAATACAGTGTTGCATTTAAAATTCACGAGATGGGGAAAAAAAAAAAAAAAAGGACACTTTCATATTCCAAAAATAAAAAATAATATATATATATATATATATATATATATATATATATATATATATATATAATACAAAACTTTTCAACCTTCATAAAAATTTTAATTACAGCAAAATCATTTTAATAGTATCAATATGCTATTGCAGTGTTACAATGCCAAATTACAGTGGATAGTTGAGAGTCTACTGTACTTTTATTAATTAGTGTGTTTTTTACACATGCAATATCTTGCCGAGTCACAGCCATTGATGCAATGCTATGCAATTTCCTTTTTTGTTTTTATTTTTAATGTGACATCAACACCATCAAATACATTAACTGTTCATTTGTAACTTTGCTTTATTTTATTATGCACAATTTTGGTGTTTGTTTTGTTAGAGAGATATCCTGTAGAATGATTTATAACAAGAATATGTGGTTTTATTTGTTACATGAGTAAGCACCAGCTTGTATTTGAGTACATTAAACAATCACACTATTGGGTGAGGCCCTGCCATCTCGTTCTCTCATCTTTGGTCCAGGCCTTTGGCTGGCAAGTCCTGGTTCGTCATGCAGTTAATTTTTTTTAAAGCTTTTTTTATAACTTCACATGTATAAAATTTTATATATTTCAGTCAGTGTTGAAAAAGCAAGCGATAAGTATACTTTATTAGTGTGTTGTGACTAGTGATACGTTTGTTTTGAATGATCTTCACTAGCACCAACTGTTGGAAATTTATTCAGGACACCAGAAGTGTTTTTAAATTTTGACATTGTTGACTATGAGAGAAAGACAGGTGTAAATTTAAAAATTGTGGAGTGCTGTTCAGTAGTGCAATATCTTCCATTCTTTAATTATTTGATAAAGAAAATAGTGTAATATAGTGATACTAAACCCTTTTGGTCTGTATCTCTTTGCTCCAGACACACACTGTTACATCATTTGTTATTTAAATAAGTAAATTCCTTG
The DNA here is from genome assembly GCF_032445375.1 of Bacillus rossius redtenbacheri. NCBI lineage: Eukaryota > Metazoa > Arthropoda > Insecta > Phasmatodea > Bacillidae > Bacillus > Bacillus rossius. The sequence continues at coordinate 59,873,696 of NC_086338.1, forward strand.
TGCATTTTACATGTTTTATTAGTAGAAAAATAAAGTTGTACATGTTTGTAGTTGGTCCTAACTAGAAAATTTTTGGGTTTTAACTTATTTTTAATAATTCTGGTTTGACTAAACCGAGGTTTTAGCAGAAGAATGCATTTCAATTTTTTAACTTAGTTGCTCTCTGCATATTTCTTGTCAGTGTTTGTGATACATAACTTTAGTTCTGCTGAAAATCAGTAATTATTGTGAAGTGTGCTTTGTTGAGTGGGTATTTGACATACATAGTACAGTCCCAGGGGGTGAATGTTAAGTGTTAATGGGTTTGAAAAAGTACAATTTTCAGTTGAAGCACTTGACTTAGATATATTTAAATAACAATAAGGGTATATTTTTCTTGTATATTTACTTGCAGAGTTTTATACTGACTTTATGTACTACAGTATGACATTTTTATTTCTTTTATATATTGTGATTGTGCCATGTTAGTACTATGTTAGTATTTTGACTTATTGGACAAGCTATGCTAATTGAATTTGCCTGCAATATAAACAGCTGGAGACAATCTGTTTTAATCATGCGGAAATTATCTTTACAAAGGTTTTCGCTTTCCAACTTAAAAATTTGTGTTTCTGCAAATAAAATTTCTTATAATTTTGCTCATGTGTAATTTATGTACGTGTGTATATATATACACATACACATATATACATATAATTAGTTAGGGGGGACAGTGGTGTACCCAAGAGGATGTATAATGAACTGTGTGAAAATGTCCTGCCTGCAGTCTGCCTTAGTGAAGAGATGTATATATGGACATTTTCACACAGTTCATTATACATCCTCGTGGGTACACCACTGTCGCCCCTTTGATTGAAAAAAAAAAAAAAAAAAACTAATTTTGAAAACTAACTTATCAAAAAATTGTTAGAACTATGATAATCAGAAGAAATATAAACCAAAGACACCATTTTGGATCAAACCATTTTTAAGGGTCTTCATATTTATGTAACCAATAATGTATGGTTATGATGACAAAGATAAACAGAAACACTGGCTGAAGTTCCAAAAGTGAATAAAGCATTAACAATGCAATATCCATTGCCATGGAGATCATCCAGAAAGTGTGGTACAAAAACACTTAAATAAAATAAAATAAACTAAGAAAAAATTTAGAAAATTCTGTTTGCGGTTCGAATGGACCTTCTCTGGAGGATTCCCCAGCTCCAGGCCTTCGTCTCTGCCCTAAATGAACTACAAACTCTCTTTTGTAGAGAGTGATAACAAGGTCTCCACATGAGTCGGGTGTAACGTTTGAGGGAGGCCTGTAGTCCTGCCGTGATTTACTTCATATTTCCGCTAAAGCAAAATGCAGGAGAATTCTGTTTTATTTTCATTTTATTAGCCAATCATACACCCTTCGTTTCTGAGAAAATCTGCAGCAAAGATGGAGGACAAATTGTGTTTGTGTATTAACTTAAGTTTTGGTAATTCTTAAGTGACAAAACATTAATTTAAATAATTTAATTATACATGCACATGTGCCCTAGACAATATGAATTTAAGGTGTCGGTGACTTCAGTCTACATGAAGAGTTGTTTCTTTCTAAATGAAAGAAGATACATTTCGTAAAATTATTTTCAAAACTGTCAAAATGTACGTACAAGTAATGTCACATTTTATAAAAGATTTTTTTACAAGTGACTGAAATTGACTTAGCTGAAAAAATGCATTTATTTAGAAAATTACCTAAAATTGTATTTATGTTAGAAATTAGAAAAAAGTATCATCTTTAATGTAAATTAGCAAGAAATTAGCATCTATAGTCAGATGCTAATTTTCCAACCCATATGTATAAATCACCCTTTGATGAAAAATGTTTGAAAAATGTTATTAAAATATTTTTATAAAGTGCTGAAATTGGTTCTCGAGGTATTTGTAGACACACTAATCTAGGGAAGTGTCTGCAGATGTTCCACTGTTAAGGCATTACATTTATAAAATTTTGGGCAGATAATCATAATTAAAAATTTACTCGGACACTTTTTTTCAGCCTTAGTTTGCAGTGTACATTCTAATGTATGTTTTCTCTCTTTCTCTTTTCTGCCATAAGTGCTGTCTGTTTTAATGTGCTCTATTACAAGATATACACCATAGAGCACAAAAATTTTAGACACAACCTTGTAATTAAATGAAAATCTTTTTAAATTTACTTGAAATATTCTATTTTGTTAAGTAAAATTTGTAATGAGAATTTTGGAAATAATTTTCCTGTTGTATTTAATGAAGAGCATCATCTAATAATATTCAATTATTATTCGTTAGACTTGAAGTTCCTTTCTGGGTTTCTACAAATCAGTACCGCATAGAAAATTGCCTCTGCAATCTCATTTTATAAATATTTCTTCATAAAAGTTAGAAGTAGCTATAAACAAAAAATTGAATGAGACAGGTGAAGCAAAGCTCCAATTGCAGTACGCAGAAGCAGATTGGTTTGAGTCTGTTTCTGTAGACTGATGGTGAAAAAGATAGTATACTACTCCATTTGTATTAATTATTTACAATTTCAAAATTTCCATAATTTTTCAAGCATTATCTGCAATCATTGTGTTCAAAATTTTAAATATTTTCTTAACATTGCACTAGGAAGTAATTTTAGCCATAGTACTGTGTGGTTTATTTTGCTTATTGTACATCTGAAGAAGGTAGTATTTTAAAATTGATTCTATGCATTTAAAGTTGGTTTTATTTGGTAGCTGTCTGTCTTATCACAAAGCACAAACCCCATTTATACTCAACATTCACTTGTCCACATGTATATTAGTTTAGGTTAGGGAGGTATTACTTTATTAGTATTGTGATTTTTACTAGGAAACAGGAATTGTATCTATTGTCTAAGTTTTTAAGTGTTGGAACAGTTATGGATAATAACAACTGTACTACTGTAAATTAGCTTTTCTTTAGAAATGTGTAGTTCTCACTTACTGTAGTAAAATTTCGCTCAATGTAGAGATTGTATGTATTCTAATTTATAAATAATCAGATATTGTGGATTACATGAATATGTGATACTATGTTTAATATGTTGAAACTGTTTTTATACTATAAGCTTTGTTGATAAAATTTTAAGCATAACATGTTTGAGTTCAATTTCTTTTGATAATTAAAAAAAATCCAAATTATTTCAAGGGTAAAAAATAATGAAATGACTGCATTGAGATACTAAAATACATTAACTGCACTTATTTATTCAACTGTTTTAGGATTACTAAGTTTATGTCTACAAATAATATTATTTTCTGATACACAGTAGAACTACACCTTATTCTTGAAAATGAAAAACAGATCCACTGCCACTGCCACAGTTTTGCAGAAATATTGATCCCAAAAGTTAACTAAAATTCAGGCTCTGGAAGCCTACGTGGTTTTCAAAATTATTGTAAGTTCCAGAATTTATTGTGTTTAAACAACAATTTTGACCCACACATGCCATTGGATTTTATGTAGTAGTACATAGCTTTATTAAAATATGATTGATTTCTTATTACACCTTTTGTATTTAAGCAAAAAAAGAAAAATTGTAAGTTATGTTTAGTACCATTGAAATATTATTTAGGGGGACTCCCCTTTTAGGTTTTGTGCAATATTGAATAGTGATAACTTTGTTTAGATATAACCTGAAACAGGTAATGTTGTTCATAATCAATTTATTTTATTATTTTAAGTGTTTGCCAAGTTATAAATCATAAGTGTAGCTTAATATTTTTGTTTGGTTATGGTTTAAATATGGGAACTAAAAGTCTACATCCATGGTAAGTATAGAATATAAATGTCAGTTGCTGCAACATTTTGTAGTGAATGGTATTTTATTTGCATCATGAAGGTTGATAACTTGATATCTTTTTATTTTGTGTTTAACTGAAGTTAGTATGCTGGTGATATTCTCATAATCATTATGTAAGGAAATTTGTTTGACATAAATTGACACTGATTTTTTTAAGATAAGCATTTCTCTCTCTTGGAAAATCATATTTCTTTCTTTGATTGAATATTGCAAGAAAACATTTTTTTTTGTAACCTGTGATACATATTTGACTTTATGTATAACATTGGTTTGTCTCACAAAATTGTCCTTTAGAACTTTTTAGAAACATCATCACTTGAAATTAAAAATGATGCATTTTTTAATTCACTTACACATATTTTACTGTAAAAATAAAATTGCTGAAATACATTTAAATGTTATGTTTGTTATTACAGTGGAAGTTCTTTAAGTTGGCAGTCTATGGTTTTGGCCATTTCAAATCCCATTAAAAATGTAAGATATATCATGAACTTTTTGAACATATTTTTGCTGTTAACAAACATTAATTGCAGGGTTATTTTAATAATGCATTTACACATTAGCACTCGTGGTTCATCTCATCACTTGCCGACATTCGCAAGCGGTGTCCGCCCGTTCATCCTCACAATGCGAATGACTGTGTTCAATGTGTTGAGTGAAGGTGATTGGACAAAATGAAAGATTTCGCGGTTGTGGCGGCATCTGCTGAGCACTTGCTAAGCATATGCAACTATCTCAAAACTATGGTACAGTTTAAAAATTCAAACACCTGAGAATTACTGCCTGCATTTCACAAAATATAATAAACAAAAAAAAAGTTTGTTAATAAAGCACACTTTGCAAACTCATTAGCTACTGAGTAAACATTGTGTTTGCCATTCGCCATTTGTCTCTTCATAAATCCTTTGGCTCGTCTAGAAAAAAAACTACTCCCAGCGTGGCAGGAACGGTGTGAATGACTAGTGAACCGACTACACTTTTACCTCGTCTCTCCATTCGTGCAAATGTGTAAATGTGGTTTCAAAATGACTGTTTTGGTGGTTTTGAATGACTTTAGTTACACTGCTCGGGCTCCACTACCACGTGTGACATTGCAGTACATTGTGCTTATTTGTTCTGCCGTCTCACTGGCTTGTCTCTCTCTATTCCCACGTGCAAGACTGCCCAGGTGAGGCATGCATCTGTGTTAGTAAGTCTGGATGATAAGTGCAAAGCTCGCTGGTGCTTCTAGTGTGGTATCGCCTCTGAGCTGGCACACTGTCTTCTTGTCGTGCATAGGACAACTAGGATATTTGAGCAACAACCATATATTACATGACGGAGAAATGAAGATAAAGGTGTAATGCATGTGCCTGTACTGGGCGTTTCATGTCTGAAAATTTCTGAAAACATACCGTTTAGCCCTTTCTTTTCACTCTTGTAAAAAATACAGTTTTAAAAAGAAAATACGGAAACAGAAATATTGATATGCCCTCAGCATATTCTTAAATGATTTTCGTAAACAGACACTACTCTGATATCTTAAAGAGTTCTTAAATCGCGTGGTTTATTATGAAGCTCTGCATCTCCATAAAATAATCTTCAACTTTACTGTAAGAAGCCACAAAAAATAAACTTAACGAAGTGAAATTGTTTTTCGTGCACCCATTTTGCTAAAATTTTGTCGCGGGTATCACTAGAGGAATAGGAAACCCTAACAAGGCAGGGAAGAATGGATGGGAGTGTGTCAAAATTAGGTGCCCAGAGGATTTCGTTAAAACAACATTTTATTAACAGCAAGGTTCTAACAAACAAATAGCTCATGAGTTCTCGAACTGACATTGATCTTTGAAGCGGCACCCCTGAGTGGTGGGCTTGATTACTCGTCGTGGACGGCTATAACACAAAACACACAAAAATTAACAATCTGATAATTTATCACAGCAACACCCTTAATCAAGTCGCCTGCCTCGGTTCAAACTGCTCCGCATACATCGTCAATCACAAAGGTGTTTCTTTAGATTTCCTGGGTGAGCTTTACATAAAGATTAATAAACAATTGAACAAAATAGAACAAAGACAATATGGCTGACCATGTACACAACTTATTTAATATCCGTAGAAGTTGGTTTAAAGTTTTAATTATGTCCATACAAAGTCTCGCCATCACTCAAATCACACGTTTTCCCCGTGGTTATTTTATCCCTGTCGTGACCTGTGTTCACACAGCGACTTGTCTTGCGACCACGGCGGTACGTTAGCCGGTGTTCGTTACGTAGGTAGTTCTCTGTCGATGTCAGTGTTTGCATTTACATGTTGTGTTCGCTCGCCCTCCTGGAAGTTGCCTTTGCACTCGCCTATTACGACTTCTAACTTGCGACTTGAATTCAGAATTTTATGCTTACAAAGCGACACTATCTCCCTTTTCTTGTCTCTATCAATGTTTATGCCATGTAGAGGTCTCACCAATATGAAGTCCGTCGGGGTCTCTAGGCGGCAGCAATTCCACGATGTTGACAGCGTAGGGCGGCGAGCGGTGTCCGAGCAGCGCTGCGGCCTGCCTCGGTGAAGTCCCAGTTCTGCTTTGTGTTGACTCGAAGCAGTGCCCTTTTATACTCGCTGGTCTCCTTCCCAGGCTAAAACAGATTAGTCTCGTGCATTTGGGGGAACGATGGCCGCCTTCCGTTTCCGGCGGATCGGCGCGCAACCGATGACGCCCGACCACCAGCGCTCTTGTGTTGCGCGGGCGGCATCCACAGACTGTTAGGGGCACTGTCGTTTCTGGGTGTGTACGCAGGTACACACGTTACAATTTGATTGTCACTCAGTGCTTATGCTTAGTGTTTTTGCTACTAATAATTTCAATATGCACTTTGGTTGTATTTTTTTGTTTGTAAGACATGTGACTAATAAAAAAATTTAAAAAAATATATTATAAAAATAATTTATTTTCTTGCAATAGGATACCGAAAATGGACTTTACGCTGGTCTCTTGATAAAAGTTGGGTACTGCTCATTTGGTAATTCTTTTTTGGGCAATGAGAGATGATATATTTTCCCTTCTAAAATATCAATTTATTGAGAAGTACATCATTAAAATAAATTAATGTGAATCGTCTAACAATCATAATAAATATTTTAACAGTATAATCTGATTTGCTTTATGAAGCCTATATATTGCATGCATATTAACTTGTGATAATCTGGCAGACTTGCTAATTCTTATATCTAGCTGCCGCTGTCCCTTACGTACTGGATTAAAGACCTTTCACTGCAGATGAAACATATTTATTGTGTTTATAATAGCTGGAATATACTAAAGAGCTGTAATTGAGCTAAGGTTGGGCAAAGGTGGATATATAATTTAAAATCAAAGTGGAAGCAAATACTACCAAAAATATTGTAAGTAAAATTGAATATCGGATGAAATTTTTTTTACCAATACACTAAGCAGATATGGGTATGAAATAAATATTACTATGAGCTAGTGCAAGACTATGAATTACTTAGTTAAATATTGTACTAAAAAATTTAGGAAACTTTTTATTACTTCAGTACAGACAGGTCTACCTTAAACATAACAGATGTCATTTGTTCTTTGTGTTCAACTTTTTTTTCATCCCCTAAGTGCACATATGTTATACACAAAATGGAAAATATTTGTATTTTAACTACCTAAAAATATATTAGTTTTGTTTGTAAGTACTATAAGGAAAAATCTTTATTTCAAAGTTGAAGTCAAATATTAAATATATTTATTGTATTTTGGAAGCTTTGCCCACTCCATTCGCTTATACTCTATTCCCATTGTCAGCCTAATACTTACTTTGCAAGAACTACAGGATAGCAGAAATTAAAAACATATTTATTTTTATCGCAGTGACAGAAAACAAATTATAAGTTCAATCTTTGAACACATTTTAATTTTATTTGTGATGTGTATGAGATGAATGGAAATAAACTATGGAATATGTATGTACATTTTTCATGTAGCAGACTGTTAGATCAATTTTATTTGGTACCTAAGTATACTGTACTTTCTTTACAAAACTTTTTGTTTTTCTTAAAACCTGCTACTGACGTTAAAAGTATGTATAGGTGTATCGGTATACTATGTTTTATTTTTATAATGTTAGTTGTATTAAAACTTCTTGTGATGACTTGTCTGTAATTAATGCATAATGTGCAATATTGCTATAAACTATTGCTTCCTACTTTGTAAAGATTTATTAATAAATAGATTTTTATTAGATGCAGTACTTTTTTCATATTACAGGCTTTAGATAGTAGTTACCTTCATGAAATGGTGGTTTGTTTCAATACATATATTTTTTTAATATTAATCATTATCTAAGAACTAAATTTATAGTGTAAATTAGTAAAATTTAGTTAGTTGATTGTATGTACAAGGTTGCACAAAGATATTTTACAAGTCATGTTATACAAAATTGAAATAATACCTTGACATCAAAGTAAATACACAAACAAACGTATCTTCTAGTCTTACATGAACTGAAGCCACAATTGCTGCATGTGGATGTAGTTTTTATAATCTTATAACAATAATTAATGTTTGGATTAAACAGTAGGCACTAGGTACAGATCTTTGTTTTATGCTGCAGATTTAATTTCATTCAGCAACTTGCTACTACTTAAGGAGGTCATGTTTTCATACTGGTTTTGGCATTTGACCAATTAGCTGAAATTAGTAGACTTTTAAAGCTGTAGCACTTTCATAAGGTTTTAATTTCATCATTATTAAAATCTAATCACATAGTCAAATCAATCAAATAAATCAATCATCAATTAACCTGTTAAAAATTAAATTTTGCTGCTCACAGCTCAAATTGTGAAGATCCAGAAGTGCTGTTATACTGTTCCTACCAAGGTTGCCCTAATTCTCTCTCTTGCATCTCACAATAACATTTCTTCATGACTGGTTAGTTTAAAAATGGAACTTGGTGTACTTTAGAACATTGTTTTGTCTGGTGAAAAGTGAGCTGGTAAACTGCAGCTGGTAAACTGATGTTTTTCTTGCAGGAAGAGACGCCTCAAGGTTTCTTCGAAGACCACGGCCTGGGATAGAAGTGTCGATGGCTCGCCGCTGCCGTGTCACAGGATGCGTTGCTGGTTCTCACACCAATATTGTACGCTGTGCACAGTTTATCACTGCTGAAGCATAAGACTCGTAGTTTAATGCTCATTAAGTTTAATAACAGCTGAGAACCAGCTCATGAGAAATCATCGAAAATTATGCGACAGCTTATACTGTTGTTTTGAATGTATAAGTAAATTTTATTTTGGAATTTTAGTACCCTCTGTTTGTAAGCTGTTTGTTAGCAATTATTTTGAAACTCACATTCCTATTTAAGAAGTTTAACTAGTAATGTTAAAATTTTTGCATTTCTTAAATAAGTAGGTAAAAATACTAAAAGAACATTTTTAAAGGTTTTCATAGGTATGTATGTATGTTATAAAACTATTCTCTAGTTTTCTGTGTAATTTATCTGCTGTTAATATTGTTATTAATTAGTGTATGTGTGCCTTTGACATGTGTTATCATGCAGTAATCCCACTGTAATTTCTCAATTTCTTTTTTACATGCTTTATATTAGCTTCACCTGTATGTTTGTTTGTCTGTCCGTCTGTAACTCTTTCGACTAAGAGTGAGTGGCTCATCACTGTAAAATGTCCCACCAATTTCATTATGTTCGTTAGCCGAGCAGTCTAAGGCGCGCGACTTCAGCTTTCGGATTCAGCGATCGTGGGTTCTACTCCCGGCCACGCCGAAAAAAAAAAATGTCTTTTTTTTTTCAGGTAAATTCTAAGATTATATCCATACATCTAACTGTAAATGATTCGGAGAGACTTTACCATTTCTTTGTGACGTTGCAACTCCAAATAGTTATCTCAGATGGTAATAGGTAGTGTCGGTAACTCATTTCCCTATGATAATTATACATAAATATAGTTTAAAAAACTAAAAAAACATGCTTTTAAAGAATATCAAACTAAAAAGTTAAAAATAAATATAGTTTAAAAAACTAAAGAAACATGCTTTTAAAGATTATCAAACTAAAAAGTTAAAAATAATTTTAAAATTTAATTTATGACAATAGTATATAAGCAATACTAGTATAAATGAGAAAAAAGCATGGGGCGCTTAATATACAAAAAATATGGCACAAAGCATGCTTTTAATGACGATATTCTATCTTGCACAAGACATTTTTAAAAAAATTATCAAAGCTTAACTGTGGCCACCTTTGGTACACCTACCTTAAATGAGAAAAAAGCTTGAGGCTGATAATCTTTAAAAGCATGTTTCTTTAGTTTTTTAAACTATATTTATTTTATTAAGTTATCAAGAATATTTATACCTTCAGTTTTTTTTTTATTAAACTTTACTGAGGTTTTTTATTTCACTTTGTTTCATTGCTCAGTTTTAAAAGTTTTCTTTTAAAATGATAAATCAAAATAATCATAATGTGCTTTTAAACTTTGGTATTATGCTGTAGACTATGGATAATAAGCTCATTTTAACAAGCATGTTATGGAATTTGTTTTTATTTAATAGTTGTAAAAGTTAATAAAGTTTCAATTTGTTTTTGAAATTAGTAGATTTGCTGTGAAAAGAGTACTTAAAAATATTATACATTACATTTAAGCAAAAGTAGTTGATTAACCAATTTCTATTTATATTTGTAGAAAACATTAGATTTAGTTTAGCATTTTCATAAAACACTGAAATTTATTTTTAATTGATGAGTTTGGGATGTGAGATTTCGTATGTTACATTATAGTGTTCAAGATGGAAATTTGGTCTGAGTAATGTTGTATGCATATTTTGTACACATTCTTTTCTTGCAATATTGTTTGCTATACATTTTGTTTGTACTGAACTGCATATTAATTAGCTGTTAGTAGCAGTCTAGTTATTGGAAGTTATTTATGTAAATGGAGTATTGCTGAAGTTTTTTTATATGCCATTTACTGTGCAAATAAAATCATAAAATTTAGTACTGAAAACTTATTTAGGCGAAAAGTAAAATAATTGTATTGTGTGTGTTCCTTTTCTAAGATTCTTCTAAACATACATCAAACAACAAAGATGTTGCAGTTGGTTTATTCTGGTAAAGTTTTCTTATTTTTTTTTTTTTTTTTTTTTTTTTTTAGAATTCCTTTAATTAATGTGTAATTTATGCCGAAGATAACTTTTCCTTTCTTAATTTTTTGGCATTAATCCTTTTACAGGTGGCCGAAAAATTCGCCCTTTCTCTGGGCGGGTTGCTACGACTAGGATTTTTATGTGAAAGTTGTATTAAAGAACATGAAATTATTAGTGGCTGTCTGTCACTGTTTCTCTCTCTTCTTTTGATTGTTTGTTTGCGTTAAGTTACATTGTATTGAACGTACAGTTCTTTTCTCTATAAGTAAGGCATACAAAATTTTTTCCAACAAATGTGTCATTCTTCTAAAATTAAAATGATAACATTGGGGGAGGAAACAAGAAATTTAAGTTTTCAGTGACACTTTTCTTTTGGAGAAGGTAGGTAGAATCAGGGCCGCAACTAGAGAGTCTGGCACCCGGGGCATGAATTGATTCATGCGCCCCCCCTCCCCTCCCCCTCTTTTTTTGCACATACCACACCATTAAAGCTGGGGGTCCGGGGGCCCTCCCACGGAAAAATGGTGCTATTTAAGCATCTTCCGTACCTACATGTAACAGTTTCTGTGCTACTGTACCTTCCATGCATGAACCCACTATGTCCATAAAGTAGTCCGTATAATCACTAGACTTGTTCATTAAATATATGTTGAGACGTTATATTGTAAATCAGATTAGACATTCCTGGCATGCAAGTTGAAAAAACTTTTTACCAGTTACCAGTTGTAGTAGGAATTACAATGCAAGCGATTTCGGCGCCCCCGCAGCTTTGCGCCCGGGGCGTATGCCCCGCTTGCTCCCCCCTAGTTGCGGCCCTGGGTAGAATATTTACCCAAGATTTATAAAAACAGTTGTAAAACCTGAAAAGATATCAATTTAGTGAAAAGTAAATGTAATAATATACAGTAAAAGCTCTAATTGGACCAACGCCATGTCAAGTTAGCAATTTTGCAGGGTTATTGAACATCAATATAGTTTTAATGGGAATACCAAAGAAAAATTAACATACAGTAGAAACATAGATATTTTTTAAAATAAGTGGTTTTAAGCTTCTTTAGGCACGAAAATATATACTTAAGTTTACTTTTTAAAACAGTCCCTGATATCACATGTCAGTGATTGGGATCTCTTCTTCAAAAAATCTTTTAACTATTGTACACAAATGTATCTTAATTTATCTGCAAAGTTGTAGCTTTTTGGATTCTGCAAAGACAGTCAAGGTCAATAAAAACTCATATCCACCTAAAAAAAAAAAAAAAAAAAAATGGAAACGGCTTGATTGTTTCCTGATTACAGAACAATGTTGGATTTAAGGGCACCAACTGTACTTAAAAAATAATTATGACTGTGTGATATGTCTTCAATTACAACTAAGATGCAAATTTTTCTGTATTCTTCCTTCATTTACAATCAGCTATTTCAATTATTTTGGTAGTTTAGTGTGATGAGTGCCATATTTTTAGCTTTGTTCAGTCATTGAAGGGAGGTGTATGTCTTCATTTGTTGTCAGTGCATGGTATTGTTACCGTCATTCTGTCAGAAGATGCTAGTAGGTGTAAATATAGAGGATTCTGTCTTTGTGGAGTTCATTTGACATGCTTATAAAATTATTTACAAACCTTTATACATTGATGTGTTTCACTGAAAAAAATTTGATTAATTTGGTATTGATATAGTTGATTTTTGCAATGTCTGTGTGAACTTGCATGATTGGAGTCAATTTTTCCTTTTGGATTACAGCCTTAATCACACTGTCGATTGAAAATTTCAAATTAGCCTTGTCATATAAGTTGGCTCTATATATATATATATATCTCTTTCATGTTTCTTTTTTTAACTCCAAGTTTGGTTGTTAATATATTTAGTTTTGTCTCTCTTTATATTGAATTGATTTCATTATGGGAGATTGTTGAGGGTGATTAATGATTTTGTATGTGCAGCTGTGATACATGGTTATTATCTTGTTTATCAGGCATTCATAATGTTTTTGTTCAAAAATAAAATCTTTATTAGTTGGCATTTATTGAGTAATTTCTTTGCTGATGTCATTTCCACTACAATTGATTTATTTTGCTTTGTAAATTATTTTATTGCAAGGAAAGTGTTAATTTATCTTTTATATTTTCACGTGCCCCAGTTTTTAGTTTTTTTACACAGAGTATTCTTATTGCTCGTTAACTTGTTTGTTTACATGTGTTTATAAATAATATACATTTAGTTTTAATGGTTAGTGTTTGTGCTGGGTTTTGTATTGTCTTTGAACTCATTTTTCTGATTTTATTTAATTCAAATTTGAAATGCACTTTCGAAACTTTTTCCAAATATTCATGTGTCAGCATTTCACCAAGTCTTTACATGAAGTGTAAGTAGCTTAGCTTTCAGTAGCTTAGTCTCTTATTACAGGGAACCAGTTTTTAAATTTAGACTAGTTATTTACTCATCACTAAATCTCTGTATAAATTAAAAAATATAAAATTCATCACTTAATTTTAATTTCAATCCTTTCTAGTAAAATATTAGTGTTTTTTGGTACACAAGTACCAGAGGCTTACCATTGTGATTTGCAGTATTATTAAACAGTGTTTGTCACACTTTGTCATTTTGTAAGATATGCTTAATTAAAATTTTGTTATTTCAAATAAACTGTTTTTTTATGTGGATCTATTCTAACACTATTATAATAATATTGTATTTTGTAACAATAAATGTAAAATAAAATCTATTTATTTCATAGCCATAAAGTATGATGACCACTAGAACGTAGGTAAACCTTAACCAATACAATCAAGGTTTGATAAACTCCATGTATCATTGAGATATAAACTGTCCACTTCAGTAGATGAATAGAGTGAAAGGTTTAATAAAAAAAGTTATAATTTTTCCAAATATGTATTTTTTTATTTAAGACTGCTTCAACTTTATTCACAGGATGAAAACAAAACTTTCATAGCAGATAAATTTTGATGTTTTTGTTTTTATCCTCCTGCCCTGGATTTATCCTTTGGATCTCAATAGACTCCAGTTTTGGGCACTCCAATAGCCTGAGTACTGATCAGTATTATTTATTATTTATGGCCTGTGCCAACATCAATTTTTTAGTTTAAATCAAATCTAAATTATAATCAAAATATTGTTGTTGCATATATTTAATTCAAATGTATTTAAACGTTTTAATTGATAGTTTAAAAGTCATATTTTAACAAAAACTTCTAAATGACTTTTTTCTCACAAAGGCAATTGATATTTTATATTGTTATAAAGTCTAAAACACAACTATAAAACTTGTACACTTCAAACTTTTAGAAATTTTTTTGTAATGGTTGCAACCTGTCAAATGTTTGCTTGTTTTTAACATCAAAAAATTGTAGTTTACCCTCTGCAGTTCATTGTGCCACAAGTTCAAATAAAATATGGCTTATTATATCAAGCTTATTGTACAATGATGACTTATAACCTTAATGTTGATAGTTACACAAGATGATATAAAATGTCTTCACTGCACTTATAACAGCATCGAATATTTGTAATGTTGAAGTATAAGTACTATATGAAATCAATTCAAATGTGAATGATAATTTTTGACGTGACGTCTAATAAATCGATGAACGCTATCGATGAACGCCGGCTGCACGCACTAAAAAGTGTCCCGTAACGCACATTGTCCCACTACGGATGTGTCCCGTTACGCTCATTGTACGCATGCGCCGTATCTCTCTTCCACTCAATTGGAACAACAATCGATTTGACTTTTCAATCATGTTTTTGTCGTTTGAATTATTAATATTATATAATTTAACGATCGTCCACCGATTTTCAGCACAATTGGTACGGTTATTTAAAAGTAATGTTGAATTTTCAAATACGTTTTTAACTAACAATGGTGTTTTACAGTTACACATAATAATTCAAATTACACCTGGGATCTTTTGCACAATGTTTTAAAAAATATTGTAACACATTATAAATAGGTTTGGTGTATTTGGGATGCGTATTTGTTATTTATTTTATTTATTTATTTATTTGATTTGTTACATGCCACACCAACAGCACAAGGCTCCAACGGTGGGCACAACATGTAAGACATGTAAAAAAACAAATACAGTAACAGAACAAAAATAAGAACAAAACAATAAATTATAAGAACAACAAATAGTAGAACAAAAACAAAGACAAGACAACATAACATACAAATATCCATATGAGTGCTTAACTTCTAAAAAGTACTTAAAATAACAAAAATGTTTCATGAGAGTAATAAATGTATAAGTACAGAACATATAATATTATGTAAATAAATACAGTTAGTATCCTTAGATTAATACATCTGGTATTAAATCTTTCGTGCGCGGTACAAAGGGCTTAAGTCAAAAAAGTTGAATTTTTAGATATTTATACTGTCATGCTCAGAAAAATCCAAGCTTTCCAATGGTACAAAGTGCACGAGTCATAAATTAATAATAACGGCCGTTATAAGTCTTGGTTTAATTGACTTAAGTCAAAAATTCAAATGTGCAATCTGTATAAAGGGCTTATGTCAACATATACCCTTTAGGTCATTATAAAATACTTTTGTTTCATGTGTTCTAAATGGCATAAGTAATGTTATGCCATTTTGAGTGCTTTTATCGATATGTACAAATGACTTATGTCAACATGTGACCTTAAGACCATTATAAAATACTTTTGTGTGCGTGATCTAAATGGCATAAGTCATGTAATGCCATTTTGACTACCTTTTATCAATATGTACTAAGGGTTACGTCAACACATGCTCTTTAGACCAGTATAACATATTTTGTCAGCGTGATTTATTTGGCATAAGTCATGTTATGCCATTTTGATTAGAGAGATATAAAGGCCCTAAGTCTTATTTTCGCATGAACAAATCATTTTCTTGGTAGTTTTAATATCTGTATTTTTTTTTAAAATAACTGAATAAGATAAATCCGGCGGTCACACTCATTTCGGCAACAAATGGTAATCCTGCTCCTCGTTACTAGCGCCATTATTTTCATTTGTTTCATGTTTATTATAAGTGGCAGTACTATTTACATTGTTGGTGTGTTATGAGATGTAAAATTTCAAGATGCTAGTCCTGTACATATAAAGATTTAACTGTGTTTTTTTCTCTTATACGGTGTGTTAAATATGGGAGAACGCAGCAAGAGAATTGTATGCATGGCTTTGCAAGATATAAACTCTAGAAATGAAACAACATGTCAGTAGTAAACTTTGATTTGTAGTTAGTTATGTGTTAGCATGTGCAGTATGGTTTAATTAAAGTCTGTTAGCTTTTCGTTTAAGAACTTTTCGTTTATTAAACATTATTCATTTAAACCCGTTAAAGTCATAAGTCTCCGACATATTAAGCTTCTTCAAATGAATTTTTGAATTTTTTAAAAAATTACACGCTCGAGGTAAATTCTATAAAATACCGCACAAAATTTTAACAGATAATTTTGTTAGTAATAAAAATGTCTAGGTTATTCTGTCCATTGTTGCAGGTTTAAATGATCCGGAAAGTGAGTATGCTAGTTCATCACCACTTCCAGTAATGGGTCCTGAGTTGCATAAATATGTGAACGAATGTGAAACCATTTTTGAAGAATTTCGCATTGTGCCATCAGTAAAAGATATTGTTTTACCTGCCATTGTTGAAAAAATAGAAGGTGATAGTGACGGAATGTATGTTTCCATTGTTGAGAGTAAAAGCAGCAAAGAAGAGGGTGCAAAAATTAAAAAAAAATCAGACTTACTACACAAGATGCAGAGAAAGACTTTATTTAGGTCAAGAAGGATATTTTAGATCTTGATAAGTGGGCTAAGACAGTTACTTACTGTGATAACCAAAGTGTCTTTTGTAAGTCCTCAAATATTGAGTGTATCTCTGTACCAGTTCGTTTAAATTTGAGGCAATAAGATATTTTCAATCCTTCAAATATTCAGTGCTCCTCTTCCTTGTACCATAATCAAAAATATGTTGGTAATTTTTCAGATGTTCAGTGCAGTCCCGTGCCAGCAAGTTTGCAAGAATATCAATCAGATTTTGGCCATTCTTCAAATATTCAGTGTTCTTCTTTATACCACAATCAACAAGATGTTGGTAATTCTTCAGATGTTCAGTGCAATTCTGTGCCAATAATTTCGGATGAAAATAACTCTGATTTTGGTAATTCTGCCAGTATACAGCGCTCTTCTTCTTTCTGTCATAATCAGCAAGATATTGGTTATTTTTCAGATGTTCAGTGCAATTCTGTGATAAGTAGTGTGACTCACAATCAATTGCACATCGGCAATATTTCAGATGTTCAGTACAGTTCTGTACGAGCTAATTTACATGAGAATGAGGTATGGCTGGGTAATTCTTCAAATGTTTGTTTTTCTTCTGTGCCATCTTATTCTATACAGACTTCACTTAGTACGGAGAAAAAATCCTGCAGTGAGGATAAAAGTGGAGAAAATTCCAATGAAAATCTTCCTAAAGAAAATGTTTCCAAATTGTGAAAAGCAATCTTCATATCAAGAAAGTGTTTCAATAACAAAGGAAAGTAAGTGGTCCAGAAAGGTTAGTAAAGAATGAAAAGATAAGAAGAACTCTGGAAAGCCTACTTGAACTATAAGGGTGGTAAAGAAGTTTCAGGAAGGGAAATCAAGCCACCGAAACAGTGCAGACACAAATGCCACTTATTCCTAGATTCAAAAACGCACACTGAGATTTTTACAGAGTACCGGAGTATGGGCTCCAGAGACAAACGAGTGGCATTCATAGCTTCTAACATCAGTACAAAGGAAAAAAGTTGTAACTCGCAAAAGAAAAATTGATAGTAACAAAAAGAGAGAAGTGACAAATGTGCATTATTTCAGATACATGGAATCAGGCAAACTGTGTGCAAAATATGTTTCTGTAATACTCTTGACGAAAAAGTAAAGTTTATAAGATGTGCTCTAAAAAATAAATCACCAAGTACCAGTGGCATTACATCACCTGACCAACGTGGTAAGAAGCCAACAACGAAAAAAAACATACTGAAGAAGAGCTTGAAGAAGTAAGAGCGCATATAAAATCTTTCCCCGCTTATGAAAGTCACTACACAAGACGAAGAATGACAAACAATATCTCCCTTCACATTTAAACCTTACAATCACGTATGGCATGTTAGGTGAGAAGGTTCAGAAGCCTGTTTCCAGAAAACTCTATGAGAATGAATTCCATAACATGAAGCTGTCATTTAAAAAGCCAAAAGTAGACACTTGTCACAAATGTGATATCCTTCAAATGCAAATAACAGTAGCCATGGACACTTCAAATGAAGCTGCCAAATCTGAGGCAGAAGACGTGCTAAACATACATCAAGAAGAAGCAGATCTGGCATATGAGTCAAAAAGAGCAGACATGGACATCTCAAAAATAGATCCAAACAAAAAGTGTTTTACATTTGATCTGCAACAGTGTTTGCCTACGCGATTTGTTTCGTCTTGTTGCATTTTACAAACGCCAGTTATGGACATATTATTTAACCGTGCATGATACGGCAACTGGCAAATCTACGAATTACATGTGGCACGAAGCTATTGCAGGGAAAGGTGCTAATGAAATTGCATCGTGCTTGTACCACCATTTAAGTGGTTTACCCAAAGACATTAAGGAGGTGACTTTTTACTCCGACACATGTGGGGGTCAAAATAAGATCACACATGTGTCGGCAATGTTTTCAAAAGCCATGGTTGACTTCCCTCACATCTTTGCCATCAATCATAAGTTTCTCATTCCAGGACACACTCACATGGAGTGCGATGTGGATCATGCTCTGATCAAAAAGAAGAAGAAATATCTTCCCTTTCCCATCAATCAACCTCACGATTGGTATCAACTTGTAAGATCTACAGGACAGAAGCAGCAACTTTCTGTCAAAGAAATGACGCAATAAGAGTTCTTCGATTTTGCAGGTTTGTTGAAAGGGCCCTTAGTGGTCAGAAAAGTAAACAAGGAAGGTGAGCAATTCAAGTGGCACAGTGTAAAGTGGTTGTGATATCTAAAAGACTATGGAGGGCTGCATTATAAAGATTCTCTTCAAGAAAATACTTTCAAAGATTTAAGCTACCTTCGAAGGGGTAAGAATAATATCCAAACCACACATCTTGTGAAGAGGTACACTGACGATGTTGCAATTTCTGCAGCAAAGAAAAAAGGCTTGTTGGACCTGCTTCCACTTGTACCTTCTATTGTCCATGACTTTTACTTAAAATTAAAGACATCAGTTGATGCTTCTTGCATTGATCCTGATCTGATAGAAATTAATCCCGACAAACTATGATTTAGAGCAATTTTTGTTTCTATGGTTTATTGGCATCATGTCCTTTACTTTCCAATTTTATTGTCATTTTAGTATTCTGATAATTCTTAATTTTGTGCAGATTTTGTGTTGGGTTTCAACATTGAACAATTTGACTTACTGAAAGGGTAAAATTTGTTGATTTATTTTATATTTTTTGTATTCTGTATTGTATTTTCAGTTTCATATATTGGATTTCTAAAATGTCATTTTTAAATTTACTATGTTATCTGCTTGTAATATGAGTTAGTAGTAGAGCTTACATCTTTTTTTTGTGAAATTGTTTTACTTAAGTATTAATTTTGTATTGTATTTTGAGTTTTATTCAAATTTATGCATGATTTCATAATATGATTTAAATAAAGTAGTATAACTTAAATATTTTTACGACATAGATAAGTAGTTGTTACTTGAGTTTTCATATAACTTGCAAGGGTTAAAACGACTTATGTCACATCTTGTGAGATACAAGGGGCATAAGTCTGTCACAAAAAAATTAAAATTTTCAAAAGAAGCACTAAATATTTATAAATAACCGATATGTTCAGTCTAATTGATAACAGATATGTAAAACAATATATCATTTTATAATGGCTTACACAGGCCAAATAAGCGATTTTGCATTATTTTCTAAAGTTAGTTTTATCTCTCCCGAAAATTTGTGTTTTTTGACTTAAGCCCTTTATACTGCGCACGAAAGAAATAATTTAGGTAATAAACAACATTCGAGCATAAAGATAATTAATCTTTGGATGCTGAAAGAATAATTTTTTTAACAAGTTTTTTCTCTCTGGTAGGTTGTAAGTGATTAACATACATATTAAAATTGTTAACAAGTCTATATATAATATCATTTGTATTTAAAAGTGTGCACAAAAAAGGTGGGTTACGGCTATTAAAAGAAGGAATTTTAATGCCAGTAACATCAAATATATGAGGACATTAAGATTACCATAATAACAATGGAAGACAAAAATGGCATCTAAGATCTTTCTTCTAGTTGATAATGAACCAAGGAGGGAATTTAAATCTATGTTATTGATGGTATTTAATTTTTTGTTAATATAGTCAGATACTTTAGATTGAATCCTGTCAAGCTTTTCAATATCAGTGTTATTGATGCTATTCCATATAATAGAACCATATTAAAGTTTTGATCTTATTAGAGCTGTATAGAGGGAGAGAATAGAGTCAATATTGGAGGTGTTAAAGGTGATAAATTTAATTAGACCAAGTATTTTGTTAGATACCAAGATAATGTTTTCAATGTGAAGATGAAAAAATAGGTTTTGATCCAGTAAAATTCCTAGGTCTTTGACATGTTGAGATTTTTTAATAGGTGAGTTATCAAGTTTGTATTCATATTGCAACGGGTAGGTTTTTCTAGAGAAGGTAATGATAGCAGTTTTTTCCATGTTTAGATTGACCAAATTATTTGTGCACCAATTTGCAATTTCTGTAATATCACATTGTAGTAGATAGCTGTCATGATATGAAGAGATTTTTCTATATATCTTTAAGTCATCGGCATAAAGAGTGCCAACTGAGTTCTTTAACCCAGATATTATATCATCAATGTAGATATTGAAAAGTAAAGGAGATAGTGTGCCACCTTGCGGGACGCCAGAAGGAGTTGGGTGGAGATCTGAACTTATATTCTGTACTGAGACATAAAAGTTTCTGTTATTTAAATAGCTTGTTAACCATGATAAATATTTATCACTTAGCCCAATTTTGGAACATTTGCTTAGTAGTATTTGATGATTAACAGTGTAGAAAGCTTTAGCTAAATCAAAGTAACAAACATCTACTTGACCACGTGTGATGACTTCTGAATAAATAGGATTAAGAAAGGAAACTAAGTTTGTCATGGTTGTTTTACCTGTTCTGAACCCATGCTGTGAATCAGACAATCTATTATTTACGTTAAACGCTAAGTGTTTAAATATTATTTTGTCAAAAAATTTTTCAAATCCATTTAACAGGGATATAGGCCTATAATTTGAAACAATAGAAGTTTTGCCCTTTTTGTGTACAGGAATAACCTTGGCAATTTTCCATTTATCAGGGTGGATGCTATTTAGAATACTGAAATTATATATATGCTGTAAGAGAGGAGCAAGGATTTAAGGAGCAACCTTTGATGATAAAATTTGGTATGTTATCAGGTCCTGTGGACAATGTAGATTTTATGGTTTTTATACTCCATAGGACTAAACTAATCGAGATATTAGACATTGGAATATTGTATGAACAACAAGGAGATATGTTTTGGTTATTTGTGTTATTTGTAGTAACATAGACACTTGAAAAATATTCAGCAAAGGAATTTGCAATTAAATAATTATTATCCGTAATTGAGTTATTAGTTTTAATTGAGGGATGCTGACTATAACCCTTTCTCATTATTTTAACATAATTCCAAAAATTTTTAGGGTTTTGCTTAATTTTATTGTTAATATTACAAAGCCAGTTTGTTTTATCCCTACACATAAGTGATTTAGTTTCCTTACGGTAATCTGAGAATAATAAATAGTAAAAAGGATTCAGATTTCGTTTGTATAATTTATGATAGTGTGATTTCTTCTTAAGAGATTTTATTATTTGGTTGGAATACCATAGGGGATATTTTTTAGCCTTTTTAATAGTAGTAGGTACAAATAAATCTATAAATGAATATATAAGATTGTACACATTAAGTAGTCAACCATGGTATTTATATTTTTAGAATTGTATAAAATTGACCAGTCATGGTCCCTAAGAGCAATAAAAAGGCCGAGATAGTCACCAATCTTATAGTTTTTATATGAAGACGATGTATTATCGTTTATTGACATATCAAATTGGAAGTTTATCTCTAATGCAGGATGAAAGCTATCTTCTTTAACTAGTGGTTCCAGAGCTTTGCTAACCAGACATGATTCAATATTAGTGAGACATAGGTCCAAGAGTTGGGCCGAAGGTTGAGTTTGATTAAGCTGAATTAAACCTCTTGCTGATACAAAGTTGATTAATGATTTGGCTTTCGACTTAATATTTGAATGAACTATATTTTGGGTATGCAATTGAGGCCAGTCAATGCCTGGAACATTAAAATCACCAATTATTAATAAAGAGACATCAGAATTCACAAACTTATCTTCAAGGGCTTCAAAGTATGAAGTGTAAGCTGAAGGAGTTGTTTGAGGGGGAATATAGATATTCCCAATGATTAAAGGTTTATCATGTGTTTTTATATTTATCCAGACAGCTTCTATTTCTGGATAGTCATATTCATGCGTAGATGTTACATTTTTGAATTTATGTTTATTAACAGCAGTGAGGACACCACCACCTCTACTCTTCAAAGTTAATACAGGGTCCCTATCAGATCTGTAAATAAGGTAATTATTGTTGAAATAATGAGAATTCAGACTATTATCGGTGAACCAAGTTTCAGTTAGACATACTAAATCATTATCACTACGCGAGATGTTTTCAAAAAATTCAATTGCTTTGGTTCGCAAGCCTCTTACATTCTGATAAAATAAAATAAACTCCTCATTTTTAAGTTTCACACTGAACTAGTGAGAAGCCCCTCCAGGCGCTAAGGCAGAAGTAGGAGCAGATGTAGGCTTAGAAATAGCAGTAGAATTAGTTGCGATGTTGCAGGTAGAGGTGTTTAGTTCCTCGGTAGTGGATGAGTTGCTCAAGATTTGTTCTGGGTGTAATTTACCATAAAAGGGGCTTATTAGGCAGCCGCTGGGCCAAAACACTATGTTATTAATTCGACTGAAGTCCTCTTCTAAAACCTGAACATGGAAGGAGGCATATGAATTGAATTTAGTTTTCATCTTCGTTACTTTAATATGATCTAAGTTCAGTTCACTTGAAATGTATTCTACAATTTCTTGTTATTGTACACTTGGGTCGAAACGAGTCACAAAAAGAGCTTTCATTCTTTTGGGTGCTGGTTTGGGTAACATTTTCAGTGTGGAAATGTTACGAATCCCAATTTTCATAGGAGTTTTCTTCATTTCCGTTGAACGTTTAATGTCACTGGTATCTCTTGTGTTGGACTTGCGCCTGTGTTCCACTAACGTGAATGGTGTACTGTCGGCACGTTCGTTGTCATCGTGTCTCATGATGCAGCGGGATTCCTGCTGACTGGTAAGTAGGTCACGCGGCTGGCTGCGGTTTCCCGTGTCCCGTTGAGAAATTACACGTTCCGCTGTCTTGTGAGTGGAAGAATTCTTAATTACTTGACTATAAGTTGCATTATGGTCTTTACCCGATGATAAATGTTCCTTTATTTGTATCATTTCTTGCTTAATTTTGACAGTTTCTTCTCTGGAATCAAGGAGTAGCGTTTTTAACACGAGGTTCTCACTTTTTAGTTCATCAACTTTGACACTTAGAGAATTCACTAGATTATATAGAGCTTCCATATTTATTTGATCTGACTTTAATGGTTCGATACGCAGCTCATACATAGGTTTATCACATGATCCCGTCGCATTAGTAGGAGTTTTTTTCGTGGGTGATCGAAACATACTCGGATGAGTTAGATCGTGATTAGAAGTACACGCATCATTTAGGGTTGAGGGGAACCCCAAGAAGTCAGACTGATTAAGTAGCGAATTATTAATACTGATTTTGTCACAAAACAACAGATATACACGGAGCGCGATCGCACACACACGACCGTCCGCTTTGAACAAACGGCGGCTACGTATTATAAAAACGAAATGATATTATTCCCCTACGGTGCTATCTACAGTGACGGATGCGAACCGAACGAATCATGCTCTCTATCAGCTGCCGCGGGAACCAGGCATTCGTTAATACATATTTTCCTTTATTTATCATGATGGGTGATATTATTAATGAATTATAAATAAAATTTTGTGCCCGGGGCCACAATTGCATATCATTTTGAGCACTGGAAGACATAAAAATGTAAAATATTCTGGACGAATTTTAATCTGTGGTTTTGATTGCTTATTACAACAACAATTTTGGCAATAAAGGTTAATTATTCTTGCATTTTAAAAATCTGATTGCTAGTATAATTTCAAGTATTTATTCTTTTTATTATTAAAGAAAGTAGCATCTGTTGGCCAGTGCAGTAATAATAGGTTATGTTACAATTGACTAACAATTATGGTGATTCATATAATCGAAGATAGATATTTGATTACAGTTTATTTATATGAAAACTTGTTCATAATTATATTTAAACTTTGTAGCTAAACGCCAGTTTTTAAAATTAATTACAAGTATCTACATGTGAACTGTTTCATCGACTGTTTATAAAGTGAAGTGAAAAGTTAATGTGGTTTTCATTGCTTATTACAACAACATTTTTGGCAATAAAGGTTAATTATTCTTGCATTTTAAAAATCTGATTACTAGTATAATTTCAAGTATTTATTCTTTTATTATTAAAATAAAAATGATTCAATTTTATTTGACATGGTCGGGGGATTTATAACGTGCGTTTAGTGGGCACCACCGTGTCTAAGAGGCACAGACCCGGCGAGAAGACTCTGTCTCAGGCGTGACGTAGCCCGTGTGGCGGCGTGACTCGTTTCCCCCTTCAGCTATTACCCTAACCACTGACCTAACCCGCTCTCAGCATCTGGCACGCTGTTTATACAAACCACGCAGTGGGATCTCAGGGCGCCTCACACGCCGACAAACAACACTCGAAGCACGCAAACACAATCGCTCTATGAAAACACCTCGCGGCACGACAGGCACAGCTGCGGTCCAACCACCTCGATACGCGCACAAAGGCGAAGTCCTCGGAGAGCCGGAACGGAGCATCTTTCTTCAGGTAGCGACGGGAAGCGACTGCGTGAGCAATGGCCGCAGAGGTAGCGTGAAGGAGGGGGGGGGGGGGTTGGTTTGGCGCCAAGCGCCCTGAACAGTTACCCTGTTTCCCGTCGTGCCGCGGACGTGGTTAGTGAATGAAATACATAAAAATTACAATAAATTTGAATATAAAAACATATGGCAATTGGGGAACAAAACAAAAGATTTGCACAGTATTATTATTTCTTGGGGAGCGAAGCACTGATTCTACAGCACCCTCTTGCGGTGGCGCGCTATTTAAAAACACGTCAGCCGGGAGGATTAACAGGAGGGGAGGGAGGTGGTGGCACATCGGACTCAGATGGGCGCAGCCCTGGACGACGTCATATTCATAAAAGTATGCAAT
Organism: Bacillus rossius redtenbacheri; assembly: GCF_032445375.1. Taxonomy (NCBI): domain Eukaryota; kingdom Metazoa; phylum Arthropoda; class Insecta; order Phasmatodea; family Bacillidae; genus Bacillus; species Bacillus rossius. The sequence continues at coordinate 59,899,201 of NC_086338.1, forward strand.
AATTTCATCAATGTTTTGTTATGACGTCACGTTAAACTATCGTCCGTAAACCGACTTTACAGACAAACAATTTTTTATTTCAAATTTTATATTTTGCATAGTCCTAACTTATTGCAATAATTTATGTTAATTAGAGTTAAAGTGAGTTATTGCACTTTGTAAATTGTGATCAGTAGTTGAAAGTGTAAAGATTTCTCTTGTTACACATTCTAATTTGAAAATTAGTACAATAAATTGTGCGCGATACTTCTAAAAGATTTTACGGTCTTTTTTTATTGATTTATTGAATATTTATTGGTTGCTTGCACTAAGTATTTCCTTACATATACTAAAATAGATTGTTTCTTTATAATTAGTTTAGGAGTTCTTATCAATTCTTCATTTTCTTGACATATGTTTGCTAATTTTGACAGTCATAATGATATGAATCACTAATTCCTGGATGTAGTCGTGGTAGAATTACTACTATTTGCATATTTAGAAAATTGGCAGCCACGGAAAAGGTACTTGAAATTAAATCACAGAATGTTTGTAGTGACATTTATTAGACTTACACAAGGAAGGTGCAAAGAAACTTTTTGGTAGTTTTAAAATTCCTGCATTTTTTTATTATTTTTTTTCTGGCAGAGATATGTCAGCCAATAGCTTAAAAGCCTATACAGATAGGAAAACATCTAGGCAACACAAGATAACACAACATGCAACAAAGTTCCCATCGTGGGGGGGGTCACCCCACAAAGCTCAATATACCATCACCACTTAACTCCTAACCCCACGACAAAACACCCCACCTCCGTGCATTTGTGTTGGACCGCCCTGCCCTGCTTAAGAGTCAGTGCCACATACCCCTAATAATGTAATTCCATTCATTTGTTTTATTTATATTTATTTCCATCCCCCCAAGTGTCAGTGTTTTACAAGTATGCCTTGAGGACGGAGCTGCACCATGTGCAACACTTTCAGGATGCATCCTCACGCGGGCAGCTTATATTTAAACTTAAATAATAAATACGTGAAATTATAAGTGATATGAATACATTTTACGTAATTATTAAGCACTTGATGGGTTGCACTATACTAATTTCTGCCTTCACGTAACTATAAAAAATCTAACTGTAAATCTGCTGCTCTGGCGCCATTACACCCTGACCACTGCCCAGTCTCTCTTGACCACAGTAGTAGAACGAGCCATTGCATTATTAATCTGTTAACATCCGCCATTCGTAAGTTTATACTATCATGTGTATTTAATGAGAGGTTCACTATTTGCTGTGTACGAATCAACAGTGAATGTGTTGCACGGTGGTACACACTAATAATATGACGACAGACATACGTTATGCTGGACTGGAGTGACACAAACGTAAACAAACACCTCGTTTGTTTAAAAACACAGGACTGCCTGAATGGTAGATGATATTTGTCAATACACGAGTGCCTAATATTACTTAGCCCTGCTTGCCATAACTTTAAAATATTATCAAGGAGACTTAACCTGTAGTACAAATAAACAATATATGATTTTCCAAGAAATTTAATAATATTAATGAATTTGAGGCAAAACAATAACATAACATTGGACTTATACTTGACAATTGCTAAAGTTCTCTGAGGCACAATGTGACTAGCAAAAACAAGAATGTTATTGAAACTGCAGGATGTTACGAAGGGCACCCGGCTCGACAAAAGTCCAATTCACGTTCAGTCTCTATTGTTGGTATCCGACACAACACATAGATGCCATCTACACATTAAATAAGGGTGGGGTTTGCTCCGGGCTAAAACTCTGTCGATAGGCTATTTCTACCCCCAGGACCTCTGGGGGGACCGCGGACAGTTACTATTAGGAGGCACAGTCTCTGCGATAACCTCTCGTAGCTGGAATCACCGTGTAAGATGAGGGGAGTTTGCAGTCCAACAATGCACTGGCGCCGACTCAAGGCGACCGCGCCTTACCTTGCGAATGCTGCGCTGGCTCCACAGTCTCCAGTCTGCGTGAAGGCTGTCCCAGGAAGTGCGTTGAGATGCACCAGTAGGCACCACACACTTTAAGTCACCAGAGCACTCACACAGGCGAAGTTCCGGCGCGCGCGTAGTTGTTTCCCGGACCGCGGACGCGTTGATGAATTCGATAATTACCGTACCAAATGTTGATAATACCGAAAGTTCAACTTCAGGTCGCAATTCCGCAGCCCGGAATCGCGGGTAGCGAAAACTTCTTAAGCGAAGCGATACGTGCTCCGACTCTGTGCAGCGGACCGACTCCTCGAGAAAACGCCAGGAGGCTCTTTTATACCTCCGCCGAGCGTCCCCAGCGGCCTCTCCTATTGGCCCGTTTTTAAGTTCAGTCGGTTGCCGATTGCCGCTAATTCTCCTGGCGCTGGCGCGCATGCGCCGTCACACTAGCACTTCAAAAGTCGAATATTTACCCATGCCGCGGACCATTGTTGACTAGGTCCCCTCAAACACTGTTTATATTTACTTAAATACGCCCTACTGACCATATATATTTATATGTGGGCCGTGTATCGGTACAGTGTACACTTCTAGAAGCTGTGAGATGTAACAAAATGTGACAAAATTTGAGAATGATGTGTATCTGAACACTTTGTATAAAATTGACGTCGTCCGGGCCTGCGGCCCCCTTTCGAGTCCGATATGCCACCGCCCAAACACCTCCATCCTCTGTTCATATTCAAACCTCCCGCCAGCGATTGCGTGCGTGTGTTGGTAGCGCAGCAAGAGGGCGCTTAGCTGCAGTGCGCCGCACCCCTATTTGTAATTAATATTATTGTAATCTTTTCTTTTCGCCCCTAAAATCGTGTCATGACGATTCAGTAAGTGAGTGCCTTTTGTTTCATTAATATGTTATATTTTTGTAATAAAGTACGTCATAGGCGTGCCCAGACATTTCCATTAGGGGGCTAAATTTTTAAATCAGAAGCTGAATTTAGAATGTTAAATAGCCTAAATACATTCCCTCATTGCCGTGTTTATATTTTTGTGCAGTATCAACGAGATATGTTTACTAATTAATATTTATATCCGTATAATTTTAACAATCTTGAAAATATGTTGTTTTTCCATAGACAATGTTTAAAGGGTACTTACACATTTTTCCCCCTCGAATTTTCCAATAGCTTGGTCCTGATCTACCTTGAAATGAACTTCTTTTTAGTGAATGCAAACACAGTGTGCTGTTACATGACTATCCCATGCACAGAAAGTGAATTATTTTTATTTTAATAACATTTTAATATATTTATTGTTATTTGTTTATTTTTTATTTTATGTTAAATGCTCTATATTTGTAGTTGGAAGTATCTACGTGTGCTACACTCTATGACGTAGCCCGAGCTGACATTCAAGCAACAATTGGCAAGACCCCTCTAGGGCACTATTGACTTTAACGGCAAATGAAACTTTTTCCACGTATTTTATATAAAAGGATGTTCATTGTTGGAAAATAACATTTTAAATTTGTGAGATTTTGATATTTGCAAATGTATTGTTGTAAGTCAGTATTTTGTTTTGAAGTGTAAAATACGTTAACGGTCTTTGTATTCCGGCCAATGAGAGGCTGAGTTACTTAAGTTAAGCGTCCTTTAGATAAGAGTTAAAAATAAGTAATGGAATGGTGACAGCGTTGGCGATATAGCCCGGGTTGAAATCCCTTATAAATCAGATAATCTGTAAAGTTAAATTAGATCATCCAGGTGTAAGGATGTTTTGAATCGTCGTGCAATTAAATATACGTGATTAATATACGGCACATCCGCACAGATGTGTAATTAGGAGTGTATTCTGACGTAAGTAAAACTGACTCATAATTCTCCATCGTAAAAGACAGTTTCCCTGCACCGAATATAATTCAATCCTGCTAACCACGAATAAAAACATTGATTATTTGTCAAACTAAGTAAAGCCTTCAGAGACAAACATTTTATACCAATTAATATTCTAATTACATATCCCAGTTCAGACCCAGAGGTGAAATGAGACTGGAATCTCATGTTGTTCTACCCACCCTGTCGTACCCCCGGATATCACCCCCGTGATGCGGGTTGAGTCGTATTCTCAGGGAGGGTTGAGGCCTCGTGGCGGGGGAAATTAACACTATCCAAGCTACAATGATGTTTCGACAGTTTGACCACAAGTATTTATTGAGCCCTTCGCGTAATCTAGGTACATGGGCAATCCGCGGCACAACACCCGTCCCTCCGAGGAGTGAGGCTCGGCTGCACGTGTTTGGGGTTGGGCAGGCGCCAAGTGCGGACTGCACCCCCTGGTTCCGTATGCGATTTATGAACTGTCTCTGTCCCTTCCCTATGATAGCGAGAAACCAATTAAGTTGGAACGCCGTCGCCAGCGACATAAAGTCTGTCCCGTTGCGGCACACACGTGTCCGCCGATGCGTGCAATGTCCCGCCTCAAAGAACCAAGAAAATACTTATTTACAATTAAATTAGTTACAATGGCGACCGATAGCGTAACGCCCGTGAACGTGAAAGTCCCGATCGCCCGGATCCAATCTCACCAGTCGTGGCTCACGTCTCACTGCCGCACTCGTCTCGCCGTGCGACCGCCTCGCTCAGCCGCCAGATGACTGCTGCCCCCTCCTGCCGCGTCTCTGCCTCTCCGCCCGTCATCCCCCCCACTTCGTGACACGTGCAGCGCTCGGAGTGATTCCGGGTGTTGGCCTCGGCTTCGTCGCCCGGTTACAGCAATTAACATTATACTTTAGAAAAACATATAATTATAATGACAAAAGTTTCGAAAAAATATAATATATATAAATAATAAAAATGACACGTTATTAAATATACAGTATGTTCCACATAACACACCCCTAACAGCACGGCAACGTTGCCTGCACGACAAAGGGCACATTTGCAACGTTGCTGCAACGTGCCCTAGATGTGCCACTAATAGGCGGAATAGGTGCCAGTAACGTTTCAATGTCTCGTGCAGGCAACGTGCTAGTTGGCACGTTGCCTGCACATCACAACTGGCACGTTACCAGCACCCATGCAGCACATGTTCTGCACCTGCCCAGCACTTAACCAGCACATGAAGGGCACGATTCCTGAACCTTTATGGCACTTATGCAGCACATGAAGGGCACGTTTCCTGCACCCATGCAACACATGTTCCGCACCTGCCCAGCACTTAACCAGCACATGAAGGGCATGTTTCCTGCACCTTTATGGCACCTATGCAGCACATGAAGGGCACATTTCCTGCACCCATGCAACACATGTTCCGCACCTGCCCAGCACTTAATCAGCACATGAAGGGCATGTTTCCTGCACCTTTATGAGACATGACAGGCATGCTTTTTGCACCAATGCAGCACATGATCTGCACCTGCCCAGCACATAAAGGGCACATTACAGGTACCTTTCCTACATCTATGCAGCACATGATATGCACCTGCCCAGTATATATGCAATGGGCACTTTTCCTGTACCTCTCTAGCACCTGTCATCACCAACATGTCTGGCACATGTCCAGAATCTCAATGAAAAAGTTATGCCAGTTAGGTTTCTCATACTCTAAGAAGAAATTACATACTAGACAAAAAACTTACTTTTTGGGATGTTATTCAATTATCTATTGAATTGAAATATTTCACAATACCAACAAACAGAGAATGACCACATGTAATAAATTCTGCACTAACGTAATAGATTGAGTGAAAAAGGTTTTCAATGTCTTTTAAAGTTAAACAAAAATTTTTTAATGTAATGCTTTTTTCTATGTTGCAAATGAAGAGGAACACCGTTTTATAAATAAAAACACATATCTTCATATATTTTATAATTTATGCACACACTGTTAAAACCATACACACAAAACAATCTCACAATATTTTAGACTATACAGTACATACATATTAAAAATTATACACATGATTATTTTTTTGTTTTAAATAATATTAAATTCAATAACACATTTGTGCGTATTATTTTGGAACATTAATGACATACATAATACAATTTCATTTGAATATGATTGTATAACTCCCTTTATCCAGTAAAAAGTAAATTAAACTTGCAGTTTTAGTGTCAAAGAGGCCAAAGTAGTGTGAAAAAAAGTCTGCAAAAACAATACAGTATGAAATTGTTATTAAGGGGATTATAAATATATATATATATATATATAACGGGTTGATACAGTATATTAAATATGTAAATATATATTTATAACCAGTCGATAAATGAGGAAATGCACATAATAATTGAGAAATTATTTTTATTGTGCGTGAGGAGAAATATATTGAATTCTAAACCAATTAAGTCATAATACTGAATCAATCACGTGCAAACCACCATATATTAAGTTTTATCATGTTCAGATCATAACAGGGCATTCAAGAGGATGAGTTTGCTATACCAGCATACTTTCTATTAACTTCATCAGATGTACGGCCATTAAAAAAAATTTAAAGTGTAAATTTTTTTAAAACTTTTATTAAAGGACCACAGCCTATTAAAAAAGAAATCTTACCTGATATAAGGGAAAAAATTTTCATTGCATTATATTAATAAAAAAACTTAAATCATTTAATGAAGATCACACACTGTAATGAAACCACTCTTGACCTTTCTTTATCATGTAATGTACCAAAAAGGAATAAATTAGTTTTCAATAGGGATGGGTCGGGTTTGTTCCTCGGTTCCATGCCCCCAGACCGTAACCGTTTTTGGGTACTGAAAAGATAAAGTAAAGGGGTTAAGGTTCATTTTCACTACACTTCAAAATTAAAGCACAACCATTCGGCATAATTATTGTTAAGACATGATGGTAATCGCCTAAATTCAGTAATAAAAAAAGTAATATTTAAATTGAATACTGTATATCAAAAAAATGCAAATTAATACAAATTATTTCAGGAAACTTCAAAAAATTCACAATGTATTCTTACTTAAATGAATGATTACAATTGAAACTATTACCGTATTGCTTCCAAAATAAGCCGCCCTTGAATATAAGTTTACGACCATGCTTTCCATAGATAGATCAACTCTAGGAAGTAATTGTAGTGCTAAAAACTGTGAAAAACACCATGTGGCAGGTGAAAGCAAAACTGCTTTTATTTATATTAAAACCGTAAAAAAAAAAAAAACATATTTTGAAGATAAATTTTCTATTTAAAGTGTGTTATACCCATCTAAAACAAAATACAAAAAACCACAATACCCTGCGGGGTTACGACAAAACCGAAACCACACGCCGCACAGGCTGTTCCAAGTACGCTTCTCCCTATGCTTTTAACCAATGAACTACTCGCGTTAGCAACTGCTGTTCCAACTGAAATGCTGTGCCCCTGCTTCCACCTCTTTTAACCAATGAACTACTTGCGCTAGCAGCTGCTGTTTCAACAGAACATTGTGCCCCCATGCGATGACAGAAATTACGCTGTTCATTGGTATGTGCCAGTGTTTACATTGCCAGCGTGATATGATTGGAAGTTCAGTTGTTTTCATCACAACGAAAACAAAAGTTACGATGCACATGTTATTTCGCATACATTAGTAATTGAATGTAGTGTGTATTAAAAATTTTTCTCTAGATATACAGCTATAATTTTATTGCTGGGCAAGATGGCTTCTACTGGTAGCAGCACAAAACTTTTGTACGTTTTGCAATTTTGTTTGAAAAAATTTTTTTTTTCTAAACATGCAATAATATGCCGCTTACAAGTTTTATAGCTCCAAAAATTTGAAAAAAAATATGCTGCTTTTTTTCAGAGCAATACGGTAATTAAAAAAGAAGTTCATTATCCAACTATTTGCTGAACATGAAAAAATAAACCAAGGAAAAAAGGGCGAAAACAAAATCATATTTCCCACTGAAATTTGTAGTGTGAAATGAGCAAAGGAAGCACTGCACATGTCTTACTCCAATGTTTCATCATCATTTGCATTCCGTTTCCTGCAAGAAAGAATTTCACTGTAAAGATTAACAAAAAAAGTCACAAAGTCAGAATTTCATTAAAAATCTTTCACAACTTAATATCATAATTTTATAAACCAATTCACATCTTCAAATCCGGCCATTTTTATACTCTGTACAATGCAGAGACAGTGTATTATTATACCACTTTGAACAGTTTCATTCCATAGTAACCAACAATGAGCACTGAAAATGACTACATAGCACCTATGAATGACTTTTCCATCTTATCTAAATTAGACACGTGTGTGTGTGTGTATAAAAAAAAAAAAATAGTGACTGGAACTACAGAAAAGCAATGTAAATTGCAGGAAGGTAACAGCTGTTTTTCAACAACAATATAATGATGCAGTTCAAAATAAATGTTTTTCGTGTTTAAATTAAATGGTGGAAAAATTCTAAACCCTAGTCTGCAATAATTTTATGGAATTAATTTTCAATTATGTTTAGTTATACATACACCATATGCAGACAAGTGACTGGATGTTTGAAATTTATCATCACGTTGGTATACTGATCATTCTTTAGAGTACTTCGTAATTAAATTACAAGTTAATATTTCAATCACTATGATTTACTAACTATCTGAAATTAAATTATCGCATATTTAGTATAAACAAAAATTGTTTTACTGGAAGTAAATTAAAATTACAGCTCTTCTACTACTTTAAGGTCAGGGCATAGGCATGCCCAGAATTTCCATTAGGGGGGGCCCTGCTAAATTTTTAAATCAGAAGCTGAATTTAGAATGTTAAATAGCCTAAATACATTCACTCATTGCCGTGTTTATATTTTTGTGCAGTATCAACGAGATATGTTTACTAATTAATATTTATATCCGTATAGTTTTAACAATCTTGAAAATATGTTTTTTTTTTTCCATAGACAATGTTTAAAGGGTACTTACACATTTTCCCTCCCCCTCAAATTTCCCAATAGCTTGGTCCAGATCTGCCTTGAAATGAACTTCTTTTTAGTGAATGCAAACACAGCAATTCAGACAATAGAAATTTAACAAACCTCTTTATATATATATATTTTTTTGCTTGGCCATTTTAAGGGACCTCTTGTTTTAAATAAACAAAGGTGGCTGTATTTCCAGAACGATAAAATGTTTAAAAATATTGTTAATTAGCACGCTGCAACACTGAAAAACAGTTTGAGTGTCACAGTGCCAGGAATATACAAATATTAACGAACGCATTAGAGAAAATGCAGATCTGAGTGATTACATTAGGGGGGCCATGGCCCACCTGGCCCCCCTGTAGGCACGCCTATGGGTCAGGGTATGGTTGCTCCTATTATAATGAACTGCCAGTGTTTGAATTGGCATACCATAATTACTTAAGTTAAACTTTTGCAGGGAAAATTTTTTTAAAAATGATAAACTAAAAATTTGGCCCAAACAAAAAATAATATGTTAGAACACGATCCCTTGCAAATGAGGCTAAAAATATTGCTGGGATTACCAGGTCTTCTGGTGAAACCAATTTTTCAGAAACTATAAAACACTGCATAGTTATAACATCTTGATTTCCTCAAGTGGAGCACCCAATTAGCAGGTCAACCATGGAATTGGCTACAACAATGACTATCACAAATTAACTATAAAAATACTACTCAATCACAAAAAATCTAACTATACAAAGTTCTTTTATATCTATTAAAAGATACGACTTCTTAAATGCAGTTTTCACAGAATGGCATGCAAGTTGGTAGCAAGCTAAAAACTTGATGCAACTGCTATATACAGTATACAAAACACACATCATATGTATATTAATATCTAAAGCAATAAATAATGTACCTAACACTGAGAAAATTGTAATTACTGTATTTATCATCTCTGCAAATGCCCCTTTTTCTCAGGAACTATTCGAGATAGAATAATGAAACTTGGAACATAAATTGCTAGTATGATTATGCGACTTTTAACACAAAATTATTTTTCTAAATTAATTAGAAAAAATGTTATTGCAAAAAATTTTGATAAAATTTTGTAAAAAAAATTTTAAATGCTAAATATTTCCCCCCCCCCCCCCCCCCAATTATACCACAACACAATACAATTTCCTTATGTCTATTCCATAAATAAGGCTTCATGAATACGTAAAAAAAATTTCAACATGCTGTGACAAAAGGATCCTCAGAAAATGGGACATTAAGATGCTAATTTTAACACTGTCAAGATAGGGCATTCCCGGTCCCCTTAATACCGCTTCCCGATACTTTCGGCAGTGTTTTAATTGTTTCACGCATGGCGGCACGCGCAGCTCGTGCTGCGTCGTCATGACAACTGCTAAAATAAATAATCGCGCGGCGTTTGGAACAGCTTTAACGAGCCTATGCTTGAGTAATATTGACATTTCATTGGCCTAATTAAAAAGGACGCTAACGTGTCGCGGCCGTGATTGGCCCTTTTCAATTAACAATTTAATTTCGGCAAGAGAGAAGGAAAAAAGTGGAAAATGACGCCATTTAGTGCGTGTGGTAGTGTATTCCCTCTGGGAATATTTTATTCGTGGCGATGCTAATTTCGGCGTTATTGGTCTGGAAATTACGTCAAAATACTGGGCAATATTAATTGACGCCCTGTAATTGAATGCAGAAGAATCGCATTCAATTCACGTGAGTGACGACGTATTTTACGAACGACCTTAATTATCCAGAGTTAAGGTATGGTCTGCATCATCGCTATATAATAAAATTGACGTAAATTTTACCGTCAACGTATGCGAACTGTAATTGTATAAACTTTGGATTATCATCAAATTAGTTGAATACTGACTTTCGGCGATTATCGGCAAATTTACTCACATTAGCACAAAATATATGTACACAAGTCCAGAAGTCTTTAGGTTAGCCGTTTCATGCTCGAGCAAGCCGGAGCAAAACCCCAAAACTTTATACTCAGTGAACAATTTCAGGAACTTTATTTATTTTATTTTATTTTATTCAAGAGTTAGGTTATCTACGACATCCCATAGACTGTATTTAATATTTGTTTGTTTGTTTATTACTTCCATGACTCAAGGTTTCTCATTTTGGTTAAAACAATAAAAATAAGTCTTGATAGTGTTATTTTGTTGTTACTTCTTGATTACCTCTGGCGCCCTATTATTAATTCCTGGAATAACGTTCCGAGTAATTTAAAAATGGAAAATCTTAGTTTCATCAAGTACATGTTTGTGTACAGGGGTTTGGCGGTATGTACATACGAACTTGTTTTCTAAAAGCAAAAACTATACCGTATTACTGTAAGTTTGAACAAAAAATGAGCAGGGAACAACTTAATTTTTATCAGATATACCAGAAATTGATAGCTGCTACTTCAGAGGTTTGGAACATTAATTTGTGGAACCAGGTTACCCTAGATGCATTTATTCTTCAGAAAGCAATCTCTAAAAAAATGTATGTAGACCAAAAATTTTGGGTTAGGTATAGTTGGCATTGCATAAAACCAAATAACTCCAAAAAAATTTCTTACCTACTTCTTTCTTGTCGGGTTTTTGCATGCTTCATCCAGTTTGAGATTATCACACAGATATCTCTCTCGGTTGCCGTAGGTGCAGCAATCCGCACAGCTCCTGAAATTAGTTGGCGAAGTGTTCACTTTGTTACATAACTAGTACATTAACACACTATCCTAATCTTGTCATTCGTTAAAACAGATCTGAACATAACCAACCATCATTCACACAGAGGATACAAAAGGTTAAAAACTAACATTCAAAACTTGGGGCAAAGATAAATAGTTTAACTTCGGTATGAAGGTCAGGACCTAAACCATATGAATTACCTCCATTTTCTCTTAATGGTGTTAACATTGTTGCATGTATTTAACAATGCTTCATTCACCAACTTTACGTAAAGTGAAACATCGTTATGGCCACTGGGTAGGTAAGTTGATGACTCATGCGTGTGTGATGAAAAATAATATATGAAAAATACTAGAGATGGACGAGTTGAGGTTTTTTGGCTTCGAGTCGAGTCGAGCCGAGTTTAGCAATTCATATTTCGAGTCGAGTCGAGTTCGAGTCACATAATTTTTGAAGAGGTCGAGTCAGTTCGAGTTTCATAATATTATAATTTTTTGCATCGAATATGATAAATAAAATATTACTACACCCATTAATATAAAAATTGTGTATCCAAGATGCATCTGCATTATTTAAATATTTTAAATGATTAATTAGCAAATCATTATGTTATTTAAATATTTTAAATGATTAATTCAAATCATTGTTATTTAAATATAAAAAACTAAGCTTTATTTCAACATGATTTCACAGTATCTTTAATGTAGCTATCCTAACCATATCAACCGTCCACAATGTTTTAAAGTATTTATAATGTAGCGAATCTAACCTAATTGACCATAATTATCATGAGTTGTCCAAAATAAACATTCACGGACACACTGCAAACGAAAAATATGGCGGCGTACAAATAAATACTGTTGCCTTGTTTATGATATTTCCTTTTATCAACACCGCCATTTTTATTTACAATGAACAAAAAGAAAACGAAGATGTACGATCGGGAGTTTGGCTCTTTCTTCTGTGGAAATAAGGCTTCCCGAGTTACGTAACTTTTTTTTCCCGATTCACCGGCAGATCCCCACATGAACAAACAGCTCAAGGGATGTAGGCCTTGTCACATTGTCACATTCTCAATGTAAATACACTTTCCGCGGCAAGATTATTCACCCGGAACTTGTTACAACTACAAGAATATCAATATGTTTTTAAATAAATATTTCATGCATTTGATTTGGTGATCAGTAACTGATTGCCAAATAAAAATGCATGAGCGTTGTTATTATTATATTTTATTCAAACAAAAATAAAGTAATTTTATCCTAAACGTTATTGACACGCAGCGCTGCGTAGCGGAGCACAGCTAAATTTTAGAGCTGTAGCAAACCGTATGTATTCGTTACTAAGTAACGGGTGCGGCATCTAGTAACGAGTAACGAAAAGTTACACACAAATGCATTTCGTTACTCGCATCTTTCGTATGTTTTACGCATGCGCGCGCTTATTCGTTACAAAGAACGATGTTTGTTTATTATTAAAAGTATAATTTGGAAATTCGTCGTCCAAGTTTTTTACTGTTTATTAAAGGTATTGTGTGTGTAGACAAAGTTTTAGATTCGAACAGAAACAACGTAAGAAAGTATTTTTTACAAATTATAAATATGTATGTTTTTGTTTTTTATTATCGAGTATTTTCACGTTTTATGTTCTTATATTAAAAGATATATTATAATAAAGCCGCTCTAATGAGATTTAATTGTTTCTTGGTTAACAAAAGCTGTTAATTATCAAATATTTTTAATTGTTTATATTCGATTTATTTTTATTTACGCGACGTCATACTGTACGCGTACGAAATACGACTCGATTCGTTGCTGTTACATAACATAGCATGTGCCATGTTATGCGGTATCAGAAGTAACGAGTAACGATACGAAAGTAACGAGTACTGATTGTTATAGTAACGAATACATACGGGTACACATTTTTTCGTTACTTTTACACCTCTACTAAATTTAGTTCCAAAATGCAAGGGTGGCTGGCCTAACACGCAGACATTTTCACGCATCACGGCTTGGTGTTATTTACTAAATATTACAATATAATTATTTTATGATTTTATTTTTAGGTTACGAAAATCTCTTGTTTATACGAGTTATAAACAGGCCACGATAAACGTGATGATTATTAATATATGTGCGTTTTGCAACAAATTTTTCTTCAGTGAAAATCCATTGACGTATTTTGTAAACAAATGCGGTACCGTATTTGAAGTAAACACAGGATGAAAAACAAAATGAAAACAGTGCACGCTGTTTTCCAAGCTTTTTTTTTTATATAAAATGGTCATGTGACATAATTTTGTCCTATAAACTGTCGCCACTATCGACAAAATCACGTTACGACGTCACGTTCATAAATGAAGGTAGGCCTAGGTTTGGTTGCACTTGTACCTATTGTAGCGCCGTAGCACGGTAGCGGGCAAGGTTAGGTTTGCACGGGATTTGTTTTGTTTAAAGGTCATTATCATTTCTTACTGTATTAATGACTAAGCGAAAACGTTAAGACAACCTATAATAAAGTGCTATAATGTCACGATGCTGGTACTTAACTCGAAACGTGTTTCGAGTCTCGAACTTGATAAAATATGTGACTCGGTTTTCGAGTCGAGTCAATCTGACCCAACTCGGCTCGGCTCGACTCGATAAACCAAAACTCGACCCATCTCTAAAAAATACTACATCTGCTACGAATAAGTTGTTGGGTTTTAATTACCATAGTTAATACAAACATGAAATTCTTAAAGCAACAATACAATTGTCTGCTTTGTATGTAATATATTACTTAATAATAATATACCTATGTTATTTGGCATGCAATTGACTCTTGAAAATTATACACCCAAATACAAAATAAAGGTTTTGTGTGAATTAGCAGCTGTAGTAGAGCATCGAGGCTGAAGAGTAGGAGCAACATCCTCACAAGAACTGTCTGAAGCTGGGTCTTCTGAAATATACAAAGAATGCAAATACGTATGTTTAGTGAGGATGAGAAACAAAATATAATCATCTGCTGTGAGATTAATGTTTAACAAATTTGCCTCTAAATTAAGAAGTTTATTGAGATATGCCAATTAGTATTCACCTTTATGGTTTGGGTTTGAAGATTCTATCACATAAATGTTAATTATTTAAAATTATACAGAATGAGATAGAATTCAACTAATGCATATAAATGTTCAGTCTGAATTGGGTGTAGTATTAATCAAATATGATTGAAACATGCATTATAAAGTGTAATTTTGTAACCAGACGTCAGATTGATGGTGTCAGTCATTCCTAATGTTGATAACTACTACGTTATGTACTATCCCTCTTTTTCCCCATTACTTGTACAATATTCTGTTTGTTATCACTTACAATAAGTGGCTTTTGCACAATCAACCTGTCACGTGGCTCTTCTCTGGCTCTTCCAGAATGGCCTTAAGCGTCAATCTTTTAGTTTGCTGCCTGAGTGAGAAGGGATTGGCCCCACGTTGGGCGCCACTAATTGTCGCGAGGTGAGGGTTGCTTCTTGCTGGAGCGAGTCCCCTCCCTGCGTCCAATCTTTACTGTGCTGCCTGAATAAGAAGGGAGCGGCCTGACTGGCACGAGTAACTTCTGGCTGGAGGTTCCTGAGAGGGGTAGGTAGGATTCTCCTTCACCTTGGGATGCCCTGAAAGTAGCTCCCAGTGTCCCTCGTCTGATGCCTACTTACGGGCTGCGGCTGGTTTGGCTCTGCGGTCTCCCAGTAGTAGGGCTGACCTGCTTGCTGGCTGGCTGGCGGACTGGCTGGCTGGCGGACTGGCTGGCTGGCTGGTTGGATAGGTCCCCGAGGTTCGCCCTTACCCCGAAAGAACACTCTCCGATATGCAGTACAAGTTTTATTTCGCACACTCGCGGTTGGTACCGACAGCCTCCCGATACACACTAACTCGCGGACTCGGTTGTCGGTCTTCTGCTCTTGGCTGGCAGGCTCGGCTGCCGATGAAGGCGCGGTGAGCGGTTGATGGCGCGGTGAGTGGGGCTCGGCTGCCAGTGGTGCCTCGAGGGCACCGACTGCCCAAGGGCCGGCCTTATATACCCCTCCATTTACCAAATTTGCTACAGTGATTTATGTACTACCAGTGAGCCACTTTTGAAATACATACCAACTTATAAATTTTCGCAAGACCACATTGAATTTTTTTTTGGTAATATCAGAATGCATGGTGGATTCAACAACAATCCAACAGTGAGGCAGTTCAAATCCGCTTATAAGAAGTGTTTAGTTCATATGGAACTCAAGCCAACAACAACAGGAAATGCCATACCACTGGAGGAAATAACCATATTAAATTGCTCTTCAGCCAACACAATAAATTTGACAACTACTACAGCATACTTGTACTCTGAAGAAAATGCCAACATCTTGATAATAGAGGATGAATCAGATCATGTTTATTCGTTCAATCTTCAGGAAATTACAGAATATGCCCATCATATTATTACTTACATTGCTGGCTTTGTAGTTCGTCACTTGAACGTGGTCTTAAAATGTGAAAACTACCTTAGCTCACTGTCAGGAAACTCTGAAAACCTGCTTCATTCACTTATCATGCAAAAAGACAGGGGTGGATTACTGTTCCCATCACGAGATGTCATTGCAATATGTGAGACATGCAAGAAGGTGATCCGAACTGCACTTGCATAGAGCGGTGGGAAATTTCTTTTAAAGAAATTTACTGTGGCTAGACTTGTGTGTTTTTTAATGAACACTTATGTAATCTCAAGGAGTTGGATCTTTGCTAGCCTAAATGAACATTGCAATGACCAAGAACCATTAAATGACCATCGTCTTCATTTAATTCGCGCCATTTCACAAAAATATTTTGAAGTTAGAGTCCATTACATTTGCAAAAGGTCAG
Source organism: Bacillus rossius redtenbacheri (assembly GCF_032445375.1). Classification (NCBI taxonomy): domain Eukaryota; kingdom Metazoa; phylum Arthropoda; class Insecta; order Phasmatodea; family Bacillidae; genus Bacillus; species Bacillus rossius. The sequence continues at coordinate 59,915,644 of NC_086338.1, forward strand.
TAGATAAGTCTGAGAGCAAAAGACAAGTGTGGAACAAACTTGTATTGTTTAAAGTACACTGAGTTTTATTTGTATCTCGTGGTCCTATAATAATTTACTATAAACCATTATGCTTTATAATTTCCTTACTGTAACAACATGAAATTTCTCATTTCCTGTATACATATAACACAATTTCTTGCCGAGGCATTTTTACATGCCCAACATAATATTTTTAACAATAAAATTTCAGCTATAAAAACAAAAATTGTCTGAAGTCAACTATAGAAATTGTGATTGTTTGGAAGAATGTCATTCTGCTTTACAGAGAGAGAGTTTTTGTGATCCTGGTGATGAGAGGCATTAACTTACAGATAATGTGGGAAGATGTACTCTGATGATTAATTTTTCAATATATGAAGCATACCAATCAAAAAATCATTAAATCTTATTTCAGGGTAACATTTATTTGAAAATTATCATTAAAAAACAATGTGTTATTGGTTTATGCTTATGTTTTCTTGCATATAACACTTCTTAACTCAGGTCTTCTGAAAAACAGTACAACATGATCCTGATATATAATTTGTTGTCGAGCATAGCATCTTTAATCACAGTGTTAATTACACTGATTATTTTGTTGCAGGTAAATTCCTTAAACTTGCTACGAAAATCAATTATGAACACTTGCATACCAGTGGCTTGGTCTACGTTGTAAACTTTACTTGTATCACTTAATAAGCAGTAATAGTAGTTGAAATATTGCTCCACCTGGGGCTAACCACATCCAGTTTTGTGATCAATTTTTTTTTGTTTTTGTTGATTATATATGTTCATGTATGTGATTTAACATTCAATTAATAACACCACAAAATAAATAAATAAATTTATAAGTATGTAATTCACTTAAAATATTTCTCTTGTGGTCAGTGTTATGTGTATGTTTTGTTAAAATGGTATCGAATGTGCCACAGTTTTGACTACTAATTGCATTGTTTCAAACTGAGAGTATATAATGTGGCAAGCTACTGATGATTTGTTTTGTTTCTGTCTTTTGTTTTTGGGCTTTAAAGTGAAGGAAATATATTGCAGCATAAATATAAGTATTGGCTCAGGTTTTTGTATAAGTGCCAAAATTTAAAAAGGAATTCAAATAGTATGCAAGACACATTTTGTTTTAGGTGCCATGAAGTGTCCAAGGGTTTTCAGTTAATTTAATTTTGTGAATACCTTTTGGTTACAGATGAACTAAAGATACATACTGACTATCAGGGCCGCCGAGAGAGGGGGGGGGGGGGGGGGGGGGGCAAAAGGGGCAAATGCTCGGGCGCCCGGCTGGGAAGTGGAAAAAAAATGGCTGGAAAAACATTTTCCCCCTGCTATTAAAACATCTTGTACTATATATATAATTGTTTTGTGTGTTCCTAAAACTACAGTCGATAACCAATAACCTAACCGAGCAGTAGGTACTTGTAACATTCAGTTCACACCAAAATACTTGCTTAGTAGCAGAAATGGGAACGTTACAGGGACATCGGAACAGGGGGGACAGCAGGGGCGAGTCGCCCCCATGCTGTTATGCATGGGGGGGCGAGAGTAGCATTTCGCCCCCCTCCTTTTCCCGGAATAAATGTTTGGTCGTAGTAGTATTTTTCTCAACCTGTAGTTACAAATGTTGCATTGGTGATCACATTGATTAGAAAATAAAATTTATGATTGTCAATATACTGTTAAATGATTGAAAATTCCTAGATGGTATTTTATTTAAATTGTACTACATCTACTGTCAGAGTAGTATTTAATACATACTACGCCATCAAATTCTTGGAATGGTATATTTAATATTTTGGTTCGGAAACTCATTAAATAGCACAATTTTGCATCTAAAATTCCAAATTTTTCCAGGGGAGGGCCCCCGGACCCCCCGCTCTATGACAGGTAAGTGTGATACATCTGTTCGGCCCCCCACTAATGAAAACGTTGCGACGTCCCTGGAACGTTATAAATAATTAATATGTATTACAAATTTTTCAATGTAATGAACGTAGTTCAGTGTGTTTGATGTTTTCGAAGTAATAAAATTGATTATTACTTTACATTATTTTAATAATATTTACTTTCTGAATAAATTATTATACTTATGTATTTTAAACACTCATATAATAATGCAATTTCTGTTTACCATTTTTTTTTTTTTTTTTTTTTTAGCAACACATACATCAAAATTAATTATTATTTGTATTTTGATGGGATTAACAATGTAAAAGTGCACTCAGATAATACAAGCAAATGCTCTCTTCTTTTTTTTGCGTAGCTAGGAAATCGTTATGTATGTTCAAATGAAGAATGCAATTTTACGATACCATATATATTTATGGTATAGGCCTACGTAGTCGTGGTATGCAAAAAAAAAAAGGAAGGGGGCCTACTACCCCAGCTCAGCTGCCCAGGGGCCCACAAATTCTCTCAATGGCCCTGCTGACTAAAACCTCCCAAGAGATTATTGTTTAGTTGTGGCATATTATAGCTCTCTACCTGAAGTTATTAAGTTTTTTTGTGTATTTAATTACTGTCTCTTGGTCATAAAGAGCTATTTCTGATGAGTAATTGCACAGGAGTTCCTTTCAAAATTTAGGCGAACACTAATAAAGAATGTTTTAAATTTAAGTTTCGGGGGGGGGGGGGGGGGAGGTTGTATGAAAGATTGCATGTGAAGAACGTAATGTTTAAAGTTGGAAACAAGGAATTAGGTATTAAAGTTTGAAAGTTGACGCGAACCGCCGGTGCTCCCTCTGGTCCGCAAAGGCCGTTATGTCACAACACTTACTCTTAAGTGCATCGAACACGCCCGAGCGTGATGTCTGCCTAGTGAGTGTAAGTGCACCACGACGAACACTAAGTCGATTACAGCGCCCGGCCGGGTGTGGCAATGCGCTAAACTAAATTGGTAATTATTCTTTTAAATCAAAAACAACCAAATTAATAACAATTGAAAGAGAATTAATTCAAGGGAAATTATGTCCAATTGTTCAATAATCATATATTGTGAAATATGTCTCTTAAGTTCGAAACTGGTCGGAGCTATTTTCCCGCGCTTCACGTGTCTAGGCGCGAGGTCGCAGGGCGCCCTCGCGCTCAGTTGCCATCAGGGACTTGCAGGGGTCGGTAGCTTCGCGCACGCAGAGCCTTCAGATTTCGCGCCTCATACAAGTCTCAGCAATAGTGTAAGTTCTTCAAATCCTTTTACCAGCTCTGCGCTGACCCCACTCAGTCGCACGATATTTCGTGCGACTCATTACCTAATCATTTTATCCCAACAGGGAGTTTTGCATTTATTACGTAATTTTCATGTCCAGAGTTTAAGGACAGCGTAATTGAGTTACGCAGTTTTTACATCTTCAAAGCCAAGTAATCGTTATCGTCGAAGGCTCTCAGCCAGCCACGTTGTCGAGTTCTTACTCGTTAATTTACGTATCTAACTTTCATCGTATTTAAATGTGTAACTTGTAACATGCAATCTAACCACGTAATAACTGCTTCATAAGTGACTGTAACGTGTATGTTTTCATCTAACCGGGCCTACGTACTTTTCGAGACTCTAATTTTTTGCCACAGGTTAGATTGCAAATAACTTTGAACATTCAGTTGTATGTGCTGTTTTACACGTTAACGTCCATATTTGCATAAGCTAGTGCAGCAGAGTAGCTCCGTGACTATCCACCGCATTTTTCACGTTGATAATTGGCCACTGTATAAGTCCGCACATACCACTTTGCAACCTATCCTGGCCGCGCGTATAATCTACGCATAGCGACTCGCGTGCCGCGACGGTCAGACAACAGACGCGGCCAGTACTTGGACCAGCGTGTGTATCGGTTCTCAATAAATTGCAGTGTCGTGTTAACCAGTTTATTATTTGTATTAAGGCGTCCTAGGTGGCCTGAACAGCCCGGGTAGGTTTCGATTTACGACGCGCTCCTGCCTGCAGCCACGAGGCCGAACCCCCGTTAAAACCCCTGAGGTCACTTTTCAAATTAATAACTACTTAAAAAACTTAGACAGGCAGCGGGAGTGGCGCGAAACTAGTGTGGCTTTTGAAAAACGAACTTTCGAACGTCTTTCAAATTTCTAAGTACATCAAAATTAATTTAGCACGAGTGATTTCTAAGGCCGGCAAGTGGCATTTAGTTTTTGTGACTTTTATAACAATCCGGGACTATTCACTAAAGAACATTTGCATTTCACAAAATTCTATTTTATTTTCATAACTTCAACGCGACAGTCTCACGCCAAGGCGGCAGCGGAAGCCGGCGCGCCAGGAGGTCACGGGAGACGACGCCGGGAGATAGCGACGGGATACGGCGCCGGGAGATAGCGACGGGAGACACGAGGATCGGTTTCGCCGCGATGTGATAACGTCGGCAAGACGAGATACGGCCGGGATTAGTTACACGGCGTCTCACCGCGATCAGTTACGACTCGGCACCGCGGGAACGGCGCGCAGCAACCGCGGGACAGCTGCTCGGCGCAGAGTGACGTCACAGAAGGCACAGACAGTCGCGCACGGCCGCGCACGCATCACCGGGCTTCCGCGGGACAGGAGGCGTGCGAGCAGGGGACACTGACTCGGAGGTGAGGGGAGGCGGTCCTCCCTACCTGCTCGCGCCCTGTCATCGACGTCCTGATCCGTCGCTCGTATCAGTCTGCCGCGATCGCGCTACAGAGGCCGCACGTCCTTATCAACACGAACGAAGGTAGGTTTTTTTTTTTACCATAATTAAAATACCACTAATTTGAGGCTCTATGAGCCGCTGTTAAAATGTGTATGATGGCTCGCACTCTAAATTTAGTTTTATTGGTGGTACATATATATTTTATGTAAAAAATACCTTCTGTGTATTTATATGTTAGCTAAGTTTTTTTTTAAAAAAGATAGGTTGTTAGACAGAAAGCATAAAGACCAAACATTAGAGGCTATTCAAGCCTCTGGTAAAATGTATGTGATGAATCGCACTCTTATTTTTTGACGTGACGTCTAATAAATCGATGAACGCCGGCTGCACGCACGAAAAAGTGTCCCACTACGGATGTGTCCTTTTTGCTCATCGTACGCATGCGTGGCATCTCTCTTCATGCTCATTGTACGCATGAGTGGCATCTCTCTTCCACTCGATTAGAACAACCATCGATTTGACTTTTCAATCATATTTTCGTCGTTTGAATTATTAATATTATGTAATTTAACGATCGTCCACCGTTTTTCAGCACAATCGGTACGGTTATTTAAAAGTAATGTTGAAAATTCAAAAACGTTTTTAACCAACCATTGTGTTTTACAGATGTCAGCCAAGTATTTTTAAAAGTTAGGTTGTTAGAAATCATAATAACAACATATTAGAGTATTCGAGCCTCTTGTAACATTTTTATTATGGTTCGCGCTCTAAATTTATTTTATTTGATAATACACAAATGTATGAAGGTATCGAATTATCTATATATATAAAAATGAAACCCGGTTTCCTTGGTCACGGCATCACGCGTGAACGGCTGGACCGATTTCACTAATTTTTTTTTTTGGTTGTGTTTGCTATGGTCAGGAGAAGGTTCTTATGAAAGAAAAAATTAAGAAAATTGTGTGGAAGATTAGAAAATTTAAGAATAATGAATTCCTATTTCCCTTGGTCACGCCATCACGCGTAAATGACTGAACCGATTTCACTAATTCTTTTTTTGTTGTGTTTGTTATTGTCACGAGAAGGTTCTTATGAAAGAAAAAATTTAACGGAAAATTAGAAAATTTAAGAATACTGAACCACCATATATAAAATTATTTCCAAACTAACCCAACACTTTGTACAATATAAATATTTCTAAAGTAACCTTATGACATTCAGCTTTAAGCGTTTACAGTTTCCAGTGCGGCTTGCATTTGCAATGTCAATAAATAAATCGCAAGGGCAGTCGCTAAGTGTATGTGGCATCAACCTAGATAATCCATGTTTTTCACATGGCCAATTATATGTCGCCTGTTCCCGTGTCGGAAAACCATCAACATTATTTATTTACGCGCCGGAACATAAAACTAAAAATATAGTTTATCAAAAAGCATTAGAGTAGAGAGAAGCAGTGAGGGGTACAGAGACTATTAGTTGATTTATAGAGCGCGCGTGGTATTGAGCTCATTGTTTACTTAAAAATGCCAAGTTGTTCAATAGCAATTTGTAAAAACATTAGTGGAATTATTGAATCCTATGGAATAAACACTATTTTGACAATATATATTTTGTTTTTTATTTAATTAAATTAGTAAGGTCCTTTTCAGTTATAGTGATTCAAATTGAATAGGTACTCATACCTAAGATAGGTCAGCTATACAAAATAAAGTGCATCATTGCTACGCTAAGGCGGTACGAAGTTCGCCGGGTCAGCTAGTCTTATGTAATTTTTAAAGTCACATAGTTTAAATTAATGCGGAGGATTTGCATTAGACCATTGAATTATTTTTTGTGATTGAGACCCTCTCGTAAATTAGAGTGATGGTTCGCACTATTTATTTCTAGTATATATATTTTTTAATGTAGCAAACCTCCTGCTGTATTTTAAGAAGTAAGCCAAGAGTTTTTAAAGATTGGATTTTTCCAGAAATCATAATAACTACACATTATATGCTATTCGAGCCTCTGCTTAAATGTGTATGATGGCTTCAATCTTAATTAAGATTTTATTGAGAGAGCACATAATTTTTAAGGTAGCGACAAACCTCCGGTATTTTTTTTTTAGAAATAATCAACTAATTTTGAAAAGGAAATTTTATTGATAGAATTATTAAAATAACACATTTGAAGGCTCTGGTGAAATGTATATGTTATTTTGCACTCAAAATTTTCATTTTATTAATAGTACGTACATTTTTAGTGTGGTGATAACCCTACTGAATATTTGAATTATCCAATAATTTTTAAGAAGGTATGTTTTTAACAGCAATCATATAAACAATACTTAGTGTCTATTTAAGCGTATGGTTAAATGCGAATCATTGTTTTTTAAATATTAAAATGTTTTTATTGATAGTACACATAATTTTTAATAAAGCCTTGTACCTGCTGTAATTTTAGATATTGGTCAAGTATTTTTAAAAAAGGTAGGATGTTATGCAGTAAGCATAAAAACACATTAGAGGCAATTCGAGCATCTGGTAAAATGTGTATGATGGTACGAGGTACGCACTCTTATTTTGGTTTTTATTGATAGTACATACATTTCTTAAAGTAACGAAAGACCTACTGTATTTTAAGTAGATATCCAATAAATTTTAAGAAGGTAGGATTTTTTACAGAAGTCAAGTAATCAACACAGTTCTGTTAATCGATCTCTGGTAAAATTTGTATGATGGTTAGATCTATAACTTAAGTTTTTATTGTTAGTACACACATTTTTTAAGGCAGCGAAATACCTGCTGTAATTTTAGATGTTAGCGAAGTATTTTAAACAAGTTAAGTTGTTAGACAGAGAAAATTAAACAACATTTTGGAGGCTATTCGAGCTCATGGAAAATTTATATGACGGTTTTTAAATATTAATGTAATATTTTTATTATAGTACATACATTTTTTTACCTTCTCTATTTTATTTTAGAAATAATCTAATATTTTTAAGAGGGTTTTTTTGATAGATTATTAAAAAAAACACACATTTTAAGGCATTTCGAGAATCTGGTAAAATGTATATGGTAGTATGCACTCAAAATTTAGTTTTTATTGATAGTACATACCTACATTTTTAATGTAGTGATAACCCTTCTGAATATTACAATTATCCACTATATTTTATGATAAATATAAAATAATAATAAAAACAATAAATTAGAGTAATTGAGCTTCTGGTAAAATGTGTATGATGGTTTTTTAAATATTAATAAAAATTCTATTGATAGTACATATATTTTTAATGTAGCAAATTACGACAACCCTACTGTATTTTTTGAAAGATCCAATAATTATTAGAAAGGTAGTTTTTTGTACAGTTATCATAAAAACAACACATTAGTGACTATTGAAGCCTCTGGTAAAAGGTGTATGAGGGTTTTTGGAGCGACAACGTCTAATAAATCGATAAACGCCGGCTGCACGCTTGTAAAAGTGTCCCGTTACGCACATAGTCCCGTTATGCTGTGTTCCATTACGCTCATTGTACGATTGCGCTGCATCTCTCTCTGTCACTCGATTAGAACCACCATCAATTTGACTTGTTCGAGGCACATTAAACTTGAAACACTCCCATTTGAATACTACTTTTTCTCTCATTGTCATATCCTTTACAATGTAGCACAGTATGGAAGCAAAAATTATTAAAGCTTTAGTTAAAATAATCTCTACGTTAAAGTAATAAACATATTTGAATTAATTTGTTCAAATTTGTTCAAAATAGTGATAATTCAATAAAAATATTTCAATTTTATTCATAAAAGAATTAATTAATTTCATCAATGTTTTGTTATGACGTCACGTTAAACTATTTTTTTAAACATATTAATTTAATATTTATTGATTGAACATAAATTTTTTGAGGTAGTTACATACTTGCTATATTTTTAGATGTTAGCCAAGAATTTTAAAAAATGTAGCTTTTTTGATAGAAGGCATAAAAACAACACATAAGACGCTATTCGAACCTCTGGTAAAATGTGTATGAATATTAGAACTATAAATTTAGTTTTTATTTATGTGTACCGATACACGGCCCACATATAAATATATATGGTCAGTAGGGCGTATTTAATTCAATATAAACTGTGTTTGAAGGGACCTAGTCAACAATGGTCCGCGGCATTGGTAAATATTCGACTTTTGAAGTGCTATTGTGACGGCGCATGCGCGCCAGCGCCAGGAGAATTAGCGGCAATCGGCAACCGACTGAACTTAAAAACGAGCCAATAGGAGAGGCCGCTGGGGACGCTCGGCGGAGGTATAAAAGAGCCTCCTGGCGATTTCTCGAGGAGTCGGTCCGCTGCACTGAGTCGGAGCACGTATCGCTTCGCTTAAGAAATTTTCGCTACCCGCGATTCCGGGCTGCGGAATCGCGATTTGAAGTTGAACGTTCGGTATTATCAACATTTGGGACGGTAATTATCGAATTCATCAACGCGTCCGCGGTCCGGGAAACGACTTCGCGCGCGCCGGAACTTCGCCTGTGTGAGTGCTCTGGTGACTAAAAGTGTGTGGTGCCTACTGGTGCATCTCAACGCACTTCCTGGGACAGCCTTCACGCAGTCTGGAGACTGTGGAGCCAGCGCAGCATTCGCAAGGTAAGGCGCGGTCGCCTTGGGTCGGCGCCAGCGCATTGTTGAACTGCAAACTCCCCTCATCTTACACGGTGATTCCTGCTACGAGACGTTATCGCAGAGACTGTGCCTCCTAATAGTAACTGTCCGCGGTCCCCCCAGAGGTCCTGGGGGTAGAAATAGCCTATCGACAGAGTTTTAGCCCGGAGCAAACCCCACCCTTATTGAATGTGTAGGCGGCATCTACGTGTTGTGTAGGATACCAACGATAGAGACTGAACGTGAAATGGACTTTTGTCGAGTCGGGTGCCCTTCGTAACGTCCTGCAGTTTCAATAACATTCTTATTTTTGCTAGTCACATTGTGTCTCTGAGAACTTTAGCCATTGTCAAGTATAAGTCCAATGTTATGTTATTGTTTTTGCGTCAAATTCATCAATATTATTAAAATTTATTTGAAAATCATATATTGTTTATTTGTATTACAGGTTAGTCTCCTTGATAATATTTTAAAGTTATGGCAAACAGGGCTAAGTAATGTTAGGCACTCGTGTATTGACAAATATCATCTACCATTCAGTCAGTCCTGTGTTTGTAAACAAACGAGGTGTTTGTTTACGTTTGGGTCACTCCAATCCCGCATAACAGTTGTCTGTCGTCATATTATTATTAGTGTGTTATATCTGCACATATGGTTTAAACATTTTTTAAGTTAATGCTAATCTTACAGTGTTTAATTAATTAGCGAATTATTTTTAAGAAGGTAGGTTTTTTGACAGTAAACAAATACAAATTGAGGCTTTATGAGCCACTATTAAAATATTTATAATGGCTCGCACTCTAAATTTAGTTTTATTGGTAGTACATATATTTTTTATGTAGAAAAATACCTTCTGTATTTTTAAATGTTAGCCAAGTATTTTTAAAAAGATAGGTTGTTAGACAGAAAGCATAAAGACTAAACATTAGAGGCTATTCAAGCCTCTGGTAAAATGTATGTAATGAATCTCACTCTTATTTTAGTTATTGATTATACACACTTTTTTAAGGTACCACTCTACAGTATTTTAAGAATAAATTATTTTTTTTTAAGATGTTAGGTTTTTTGACAAAAAGCTTTACAACTAATTTGATTCCTTTTTTTAGCCTCTGTTAAAATGTTTATGACGGCTCACACACTAAATTTATTTTATATTGATAGTACACAATTTTTTTAAGGTAGCATATTACGTGCTGTAATTTTAGATAAGCCAAGAATTTAAAATGGTAGGTTATTAGACAGAAAGCATATAAACAAAACAATAGAGGCAATTCGAGCCTCTGGTAAAATATGTATGATGGTTTGCATTCATAGTATACACATTTTTTAAGGTAGCGACATAGCTGCTGTATTTTTAGAAGATACCAGTTATTTTAATAAGGTAGGTTTTTGACAGAACGCATAAAAAACACAAATTAGAAGGTTTTCGAGCTACAGTTAAAATGTTTATGTTGGCTTGCACTCTAAATTTAGTTTTATTGTTAGTACAAATATTTTTTAAAGAATCAAAATACCTGTGGTATTTTTAGATGTTAGCCAAGTATATTTAAATTTGTAGGTTTGTTTGACAGAAAACAGAAAAAATACAAATTTAATGCTTTTCGAGACTCTGTTAAAATGTTTGTAATGGCTCGCACTCTAAATTTAGTTTTTAGTGATAGTTCCCATAATTTTTAATCTATAAAAATACCTGCTGACAATTCGCACTCTAAATATAGTATTTATTTATAGTTCACATTTATTTTAAGGTAGAGAAATACCTGCTGTATTTTTAGAAGTTCATAATGAATTTTAATAAAAAATATTTTTTTTTGAGAGAAATCATAATAGCAATACTTCGGAGGCTGTTCCAGCCTCTAGTAAAATGTTTATATTGGTAAGTGTAAAAATTTAGTTTTAAATCTTATTTAACACGTGTAGGAAAGTAGCCAATAACTTAATATATGTTTAAATGCTAAATATTTGAGTTAGAGAAAGAAAGTTTGTTAACATTAAAAATCACATATAAATAGGCAAGTATTTTTAAAAAAAATATGATTTTTCCAGAAAGCATAAAAACAACACATTAGAGGCAATTTGAGCATCTGGTTAAATATGTATGATGGTTTGCACTCTTATTTTAGTTTTTATTTATAGCTTACACATTTCTTAAGGGTGTGACTGACCTACTGTTTTTTTTAGAAGTTATCCAATAATTTTTAACAAGGTAGGTTTTTTTACAGAAAGCATGAAAAAAGCACATGATGTTACTCGAATCTCTGGTAAAATTGGTAAAATGGTTAGATCTATAACATTAGTTTTATTTTGTTAGTTCACACATTTTTGTTAAGGTAGCGAAATACCTGCTGTATTTTTAGATGTTGGCCAAGTATTTTTATAAAGTTAGGAAAATAGACGAAGAGCATAAAACTACACATTAGAGGCTATTCGAGACTCTGGTTAAAAATTGTATTATGATTCGCACTCTAAATTTATTTTTATTTGATAGTACACACTATTTTTAAAATAGCGGCGACCATACTTCATTTTTAGAATTTGCCAATTTTTTTTTTAAATAAATATATTTTTGACACAAAGCATAAAAACTACAAATGAGGCTATTCAAGCATCTGGTTAAATGTGTATGATGGTTTAAACTAAAACTTTAGTTTTTATTGATGGAACTCTAAATTTATAAGGTAGTAAAATACCTGCTGTATTTTTTGTAGTTAGCCAAGTATATATTAATAAGAAAGGTTTCAGAACACGAAATAATAAAAAAACGAAATAAGAGGCTTTTTGAGCCTCTGGTAAAATTTGGTTTTGGTTAGTGTTCTAAATTTATTTTTAAATTATATTTCTCACACATTAAATAGGTCGCCTATTATTAGATATATATGTTTAAAATATACTTAAGTGAGTTAAAGGAAGAAAGTTTAAAGACCGAAACCAAAAAAGTCACATATAAATACCTATAAAAGCCTCTTGTAAACTTTTTATAATGGAGTTACACTCAAAATTTAATTTTAGTTGATAGTACACACATGTAGAAAGGCATAAAATTATATAATTCTTAAATTTACACAAGTTTTTTAATGAGTAGGTTTTGTGACAAAAGACCATGGAGATAAATATTTTGAGTGATTTTGATCCACTGGTAAAATTTGTATAAACATTACAATCTAAATTTAGTTTTTAGTTATGGTACACACATTTTTCAAAGTAGCAACAACCCTGCTGTATTTTTTGAAAAATCGAATAATTTTAGAATGGTGTGTTTTTGTACAGTTTAGTTTTTATTGATAGTTCACACATTTCTTAAAGGTTGCGACAGACGTACTGTATTTTTAAACGATACAATTTTTTTACATAAATCAAGAAAAACAACACAGTGATGTTACTCGAGTCTCGGGTAAAATTTGTATGATGGTTAGGTTTATAACTTTAGTTTTTATTTGTTAGTACATTCATTTTTAAGGTAGCAAAATAACTGCTAAATTTTTAGAGGAACCCGGTAAGCAAGTATTTTAAAAAAGTGTGGTAAATAGACAAAGAGAATAAAACTACATATTAGAGGCTCGAGCCTCGGCTAAAATGTGTATAATGGTTTTTTAAGAATTAATTAAAATTTTTATTGATACTTAAACGGGCCTTCTCTATCAAACGTTTATTTATTATTATAAATCAATTTGACTTATTCTAATTTATTTATAGAATAAAAGCAAAAGAACTAATCATTTTATATTAATTTATGGGTGCCAACAACTTTTAAGAAGTTGTAAAACTGAGTAAACATTAAAATATTTAGCTATTTAGACTTGATTATGAATGACACAATATTAGCACCGTGATCGGGAAATAACCGTTATCAGTTTTCAGTGACATTCCATAATTATCAACAGATATTCATAATTTGTTTAAAACCAGTAAAATAGTATCAAACTCTTTGAACCTGTTTTATTGCAAGTCTTCACTCAGCTAATGTTTACTATACAAAATTTATTCTAATTAATTTATTGTTCTGACTATTCAGTAGGTAGAGCTGGGTATTTCGTGGAAAAATTCGTAAGTTCATTAGATTAGTTGACATACAAACTTTTTAACTTTAACTCAAGTTGTCACTAGACTCAAACAGTATGGTATTGGTTTAGAGAGTATACAAGACGGATTTCTCGTGATGTTACTATTCCGGTGTGTTAGTTTTTGCAAAGCTGATAAGTTTTGTAAAATTCCTTTACAAATATCTGACCGACCTGTTAGTATAGTTCAGTAGTAACGAACTATGCATTACAATGTCTGTTTTCGATGTACGGGAACTCAGCAACAAAGATTCCACGTCTTCATACTTGAAACACCCTTCAGCTGTTTCATGTCTTCGTCCTGGGAACGCCTCGTAGTGATTCTTCGTCTTCGTCCTGGTAACGCCTATCGTCTATTCCAAGCCTTCGTCCTGGAAACGCCTCTCGTTGTTCGTCTTCGTCCTGGGAACGCCTCTTGTTAGTTGTCTTCGTCCTGGGAACGCCTCTTGTTAGTTGTCTTCGTCCTGGGAACGCCTCTCGCTGTTTCCGGATGATCTCGTACAGTCAATTATTCAGAATATTTCATTCTTCGCCCTGGGAACCCCTTAATATTTCTTCCAATCTTCGTAGTCGGGTTTCATAATCTTCATCCTGGGAACGCCTCGATGTTATAATCTTCTTACAAATAATAATTCTTCAATTCAATACATATATCCAAACTATCAATATTATTAATGTCTTCTATTAATTCTTGCAATTCTTCAAAGTATTCTAACAGTCATAATTCCAATTTCTGCAGTAATAAAATGTCACGTCTAGCTTATCCGAAGGTTCCTATATCAATCCTTCCTTTTAGTTTTTCACTTAAAATTCCAAACCAACTTTTATTTTCCAGCAATAGTTTTTGTTATACCTTTTCAACCAATACCAGATTGTTTTACAAACTCTTAATCATATAATATTAAACATGAACTTTGAAAATACCCTCCTTATTGGTTAAACAAAATATCTCATTTTTGAGCAAAGAAGTTTTACATTAAAAGATATAAATACAAAATTACTGACTTATGGTTCATAGAGAAATAAAGAAATGTGCTCAGAAGTGAAATTATAAAACATGATACATTAATTTTGTTCCTCCATCTTGTTATATAAAGTTGACAAGTTAAACCTTTATATAGTACGAAAATTTTCTAATGTAGCAAAATACCTGCTGTATTTTTGGACACTAGTGAAGTAATTTTAGAAAGGTAGGATATTATGCAGAAAGCATTAAAACATCACATTAGAGGCAATTCGAGCATCTGGTTAAATGTGTATGATCTTTCGCTTTCTTATTTTAGATTTTATTGATAGTTCACATTTCTTAAGGGTGCGACAGACCTGTATTTTTAAAAGATATCCAATAATTTTTAAGAAGGTAGGATTGTTTACAGAAGGCAAATAAAACAACACAGTGATGTTACTCGAGTTTAAGATGTTAGCCTAGTATTTTTAAATAAGAAAGGTTTATGGACACAAAAAATAAAAACGACATAAGAGGCTTTTTGTGCGTCTGGTAAAATTAGGTAATAGTTAGTGCTCCAAATTTATTTTCAAATGATACTTAACACATGTAAGTAGGTTGCCTATTATTTTATTTATGTTTAAAAGATAGTGAGTTAAAGGAAGAAAGTTTGAAGACAGAAACCGAAAAAAATCACATATAAATGGCTATGAAAGCCTCAGGTAAACTTTTTATTATGGTTCACACTCTAAATTTATTTTTAGTTGATAGTACACACATGTATAAAAGTATAGAATTATATAATTTATAAGTTACTAAAGTTTTTTAATGAGTACTTTTGTGACAAAGACCATGGAAATAAATATTTTGAGTGATTTTATCCACTGCTAAAATTTGTATAAAGGTTTGCACTCTAAATACAGTTTTTAGTGTTAGTACACACATTTTTAAAGTAGCAACAACTCCAAATAATTTTTTGAAAAATCCAATAAATTTAGATAGGAATGTTTTGTACAGTAAGCATGAAAACAACACATTAGTGTGCTAACAGAGCCTCTGGTAAAATAGGTATGATAGTTTTTTAAATATTAATTTAGTATTTATTGATAGTACATCATATTATTAAGGTAGCTACATACCGGCCATATTTTTAGAAGTTAGCTAAGTATTTTTAAATATGTAGCATTTTTGACTAAAAATATAATAACTCATTAGATTCTATTCGGATATCTGGTAAAATGAGTATGAAATTTCGCTCTGTAAATTTAGTTTTTATTGATAGTACACACATATTTTAAGGTAGTTCTAACTGTACAGTATTTTAAGAATTAGTGAATTATTTTAAGAAGTTAGGTTTTTTTTTACTATAAATAAAATACCACTAATTTGAGGCTCTATGAGCCTCTGTTAAAATGTGTATGATGGCTCGCACTCTAAATTTAGTTTTATTGGTGGTACATATATCTTTTATGTAGAAAAATACCTTCTGTATTTTTAGATGATAGCTAAGTTTTTTTTAAAAATATAGGTTGTTAGACAGAAAGCATAAAGACTAAACATTAGAGGCTATTCAAGCCTCTGGTAAAATGTATGTAATGAATCTCACTCTTATTTTTTTTTATCGATATTCAATACTTTTTTTAGGGAACGACATACGCTACATGAAATGTTTTTGAAGTTAGCCAACTATTTTTATAAAGGTAGATATTTGACAGAAAGCATAAAAACAACAAGTTAGAGGATATTCAAGCTTCTGGTAAAATTTATATGATGGTTTGCTCTCTAAATTTAGATTTATTAATAGTACTCATATTTTTTAATATAGCAAATTTCCTGCGGTATATACATGTCAGCCAAGTATTTTTAAAAAGTTATGTTGTTGGACAGAAATCATAATAACAACATATAAGAGTATTCAAGCCTCTTGTAAAATTTGTATTATGGTTAGAGCTGTAAATTAAATTTTATTTGATATTACACAAATGTATGAAGGTATCGAATTATCTTATATAATTTTTAAAGTCATAGTTTATTTTTAATAACGGAGGATTTGTAATAGACCATTGAGTTAATCATTTTTTGTGATTGTGACTCGTAAATTAGAGTGATGGTTCACACTTTTTATTTCTATTTTATATATTTTTTTAATGTAGCGAAACTCCTGCTGTATTTTATGAAGTAAGAAATCATAAAAACTACACATTATAGGCTATTCGAGCCTCTGCCTAAATGTGAATGATGGCTTATATCTTAGTTAAGATTATATTGAGAGAGCACATATTTTTTAAGGTAGTGACATACCTACTGTATTTTTTAGAAATAATCAATTATTTTTGAAATATTATTGATAGAATCATTAAAATTACTCATTTGAAGGCTATTTTAGCCACTGGTGAAATGTATATGTTATTTTGCACTCAAAACTTAGTTTTTATTAATAGTACATATATTTTTAGTGTGGTGATAACCCTACTGAATATTTGAATTATCCAATAAATTTTTAAAAAGGTATGTTTTTAACAGTAATCATAAACAATATTTTGAGTATATTCAAGCCTATGGTTAAATGTGAATGATTGGTTTTTTAAATATTAAATTTTTTTATTGATAGTACACATATTTTTTAATGAATCCTTATACCTGCTGTAATTTTAGATATTGGTCAAGTATTTTTAAAAAGGTAGGATGTTATGCAGAAAGCATAAAAACAACACATTAGAGGCAATTCGAGCATATGGTAAAATGTGCATGATGGTTCACAGTCTTATTTTAGTTTTTATTGATAGTTGACACATTTCTTAAGGTAACGAAAGACCTACTGTATTTTTAGAAGATATCCAATAATTATTAAGAAGGTACAATTTTTTACAGAAGGCAAGTAAAACAACACAGTGATGTTAATCGATCTCTGGTAAAATTTGTATGATGGTTAGATCTATAACTTTAGTTTTTATTGTTAGTACACGTTTTTTAAGGCAGCGAAATACCTGCTGTAATTTTAGATGTGACCTAAGTATTTTAAACAAGTTAAGTTGTTAGACAGAGAGTATTAAACAACATTTTGGAGGCTATTCGAGCTCATGGTAAAATTTATATGACGGTTTTTAAATATTAATTTAATATTTTAATTATAGTACATAAACGTTTTTACCTTCTGTATTTTATTTTAGAAATAATCTAATATTTTTAAGAGGTTTTTTTGATAGATAATTAAAAAAAACACATTTTAAGGCATTTCGAGAATCTGGTAAAATGTATATGGTGGCATGCACTCAAAATTTAGTTTTTATTGATAGTACATACATTTTTAATGTAGTTATAACCCTACTGAACAATTAATAATATATAATTTTTATGAAGGTATGTTTTTGAACACTAATCATAATAACAATACTTAGTCTATTCGAGGCTCTGGTAAAATGTGAATTATGGTTTTTAAATTTAATTTAGTTTTTATTAATAGTACACAAATTTTTTAATGAAGCATAATACCTGCTGTTGTTTAGATACTAGTTAAGTGTTTTTAAAATGTATGTTAGACCGAAATCATAAAAAACATCATTTTAGAGTCTATTCGAGCCTCAGCATAAATGTGTATGATGGTTTAAATCTTTATTTAGTCTTTATTGAGTGTATATATATTTTTAAGGTAGCGAAACACCTGCTGTAATTTTATAAATAATCAATTATTTTAAAAAAATGAACCTTTTTGACAGATATAATAAAAACAACACATTTGAATGCTATTTGAGCCTCTGGTAAAGTGTGTATGTTTGCACTCAAAATTTAGTTTTTATTGATAGTACATACGTTTTTAAGATAGTGATAACCTTTCTGAATATTACAATTATCCACTATATTTTATGATTAACATAAAATAATAATAAAAACAATAAATTAGAGTAATCGAGCTTCTGGTAAAATGTGTATGATGGTTTTTTTTATATATTATTAAAAATTCTATTGATAGTACATATAATTTTTTAATGTAGCAAATTACCTGCTGTATTTTTAGATATTAGTCAAGTATTTTTAAAAAGGTAGGATGATATGCAGAAAGCATATAAACAACACTTTAGAGGTAATTCAAGCATCGGGGTAAATGTGTATGATGGTTCGCACTCTTATATTAGTTTTTATTGATTGTTCACACATTTCTTGAGGTAGCGATAGACCTACTGTATTTTATAGAAGTTATCCAATAATTTTAAATAAGGTAGGATTTTTTTACAGAAAGTATGAAAAACAAAACAGTGATGTTAGGTTGGGTTGGGTTGGGTTGGGTTAGTTTAGGTTAGTTTTGTTGCCACGACTGACATGGGTGCACGTCTGAACACTGCCACGACTGACATGGGGGCACGACTGGACACTGCCATGACTGACATGGGTGTACGTCTCGAAGCCGTTCACGTCAGTGTCACGGACAGTATCAACCAAATTAGGACGGACGTCGCCGACATCACTACGCGGGTGGACACGGCCATGACGGACACGGGCGTCCGTCTGGACGGACTTACTACCTGTGTTACCTGGCAAACTATGCAGTTCTCCGAGAGGAGACAACAATGATCGCGTCGCGCCTGGAAGTAATTGAAGGATCGGCTGCGACCTTGCACAGTAGAGTCGATGCGTTTGCCAGCGGCACAGTGCAAATACAAGATCGACCAGCTACATCGCGGGACTCAGCAACAATCATTGCATCTGACCGTCCATTCCAGGAATTGGAGCAGCGCCTGGCTAACCTAGGTTCCAATCCTGTGTGTAGCAGCGCGCCCCATCACAGTGTCACCTACAGCAGCGGTAACTCAGAGCCAGCTGCGGGAATTAGCGCAATGACCAAGCCTACTGTACCGGACTCTGCGTCAGCGCCGGCAAGCGCGCCACTCAGCACACCATTGTTGGACGCGGCTGCGCTACTGCACCACCCGGCTAGGCACTGGTCGGAGTCGATGCCCAGTTTCTCCGGCAAAGTTGGGGAGAACCCAATACGTTTCCTTAATAAATTGGACGAATATTCACGGACATTTGGACTGACTGACGCGGACAAGTTAAAATGTCTCAGCACTGCACTGAAGTCCCATGCTTATTATTGGTGGGAGGTTATCATCCCTGCCACGACATCCTTCGCGCAGTTCCGTGAGTTGTTTATTCAACAATTTTGGAATCTGCGAATACAAGGCACCTTAAGGGCGCAGCTGCACTCGGAGCGCTACGATCCCAAGCGAGGCTCGTCACTGGAATCTCACATATCCGAGATATATGAGAAGACGAGATACCTGACCCTCACTATGAGCGCCACTGTCACGGAACAGCTGCCATTAAATTACCAGAAACAGCTGGTTGGACGGACGTATCGTGACGTCGCCGATTTCCGGGAGCAACTGCTGTTGCTAGATAGGCTGGAAAAGCTGACCAAGACCCAGCCAGCACAGGACAGCACGGACAAGGCGCCATTCGTGCCGAAGCCGCAGCCGGTCAATAATTATTGGCAGCAGCGTGATCGGCAAAGAGACAGCCGACAGGTACCCGTGAACATGTTGCGCTGTGAGCGTGACGCAGGCTACGGACAACGCGGGCCGAACGACGGAGAACAACAGGGTGGACGTCAGCGCCGCAGTAGAGGCGGCAAACGGAAAACCAGCTAGTGGTCATCACCGTCAAAGTATAACAGCGATGGAGAGGACAGTCGCAGCGCGCGACAACAGCGAGACGACCGGTGTAGGTCAAGGTCACGCGAGCGAGGGCGCTGGTATCACTGAAAATGAGTACGATAACTCCGGGCTGCAACGCCAGACAGCCGACACCCACGGCCCGGCGGAAACGAGAAACGCACAGACGCAGGGGAAGACTAGACTGCAAAATGACACCGCTCGTAGTGCCCCGCTGCAGCGCGTCTCAAATGACGGCAGCGCGCAACAATACGTCACGGCGCAGCAGGGAGATGCGTCATCACAGCAGGGCTATTTCGCCCGCAACGAGCCACTCAACCCAGCTGCTGAAGTCTTTCGGACCCAGACCTACAACGCGGGTCTAGGCCAAGGCTGGTCGGCAACAATGGACGCAGGACATCCTGCGCAGCAGGGCCTGCCTAGGCAGGATAACCTGCTAAACTAGAAAGGGCACGGTCCGAAGTAATTGATCCTAACTACCTCCCGAACGTCGACAGTTTACCGAAGCAGAACGATTTACCGAGCTGCGAGGAAGTGCATGAATTTGTACGAGCGAAGCTGACGTCTGAAGCGGCCGCGAGACAGCGCCGGAAGCCGGCATCACAACCCGCAGACTTCCAGTTAGGCGACCTTGTACTACGGAAAACAGCACCAGTGAGTAAGAAGTGGGAATTTATTACCAAGAAGCTCTGCCTTCTTTACGCTGGACCGTTTCGTGTCACGAATGTGACCAACGAGAATTGCTACACTCTATCTAGCATCGACACCGGAGAAGTCGTCGGGAGATACAACTTAACACAACTGAGAGCTTACAAGAAGCCAGTTGTTGACCATTTGTGAACGGTGTTCATGGTGTTAGTGCATTTCCTTGGTGTGTGTATGTGTGCGTTGTGCTGTTACATTTAGGACTACTTCACGCACAGAATGTAAACAAACTATTTATTTACTAAAATTTTATTATATTTATCGTCGTTTGTTTATATATTTCCGTTTGAACGATTTATTTTGTGCAATTGAACGTCTCTACGTGTGTCGGAATTCTTGACATAATTCCAGCTGACAACTAAGCATCATTTGACTAGACCCCTCTAGGACCTTATTGGTTTTAACGCTGATTTCAGCTTTTGACACTGATTTTATATAAAAGAGTGTTTATTGTTGAAAAATAACATTTTAAATTTGTGACGTTTTGACACTTTAAGACGTTTTGGGAGAAGTCGGATTTTATTATAAAGTGTTAAATTACGTTAACTGTGATTTTGTTCCGGCCAATCAGAGGCCGAGTTGCAATAATGAAGAGTTTGGAACTAAAATTAAGGAGAGAGAGTTATAAAATTGTGGCGTCAAAATCAAAATCGCCGGGGTTTGGATCCCTTAATAATATGAAATTTGGCGAAGCTATTTAGGTCATCCAAGAAAAAGGATGTTTCTAAACGACGTCTACAGTAATTATATGTAGTTATCATAGGGCGCATCAGAACTGATGCGATCTTAGGAGTGAAAATACGTGAGTAATATCTGACTCGATTTCCTCCATCGCAAATGACCGTGCCTACGAAACAAAATAGTCATATCTGTTTCCCTACAAACGTAAAACATTTAATTAATACGTGAAATTACGTCAACACACTAAAGACAGACGTGTTTAATTAAATTTACTCTGAAATACACAATCCAATTCCTATACCCAGAGGTTAAACGTGATAGGATCTCACGGTGTTTTGCCGACACATATAATGAACTACGCCGAGGTACAATTTTAATTGAAGTGAACTTTGAAAATATATATGATAAATTATTCATTTTTCGCCGCACCTAAATTGAAAACAACGAACTTTACAAACAGGATAAAACGGACTTTTGTATATGTATTCATGTGTGCAACCTAATTCCTGAGTATGATAAAACACATATTTAGTTGCCATATGTCAAGTTACTAATTTGAATATTTACTGTTTTATTAAATACGACCTAGAAATTACGTTTGTAATTTATTGTCTGTTTTATGTATGGTAAAATATCCCAATTCTCCTTGTTTCAACTGTCTAAATATTTGTCCTGAAACTTTCATAAATTTTCTCTTATGTGTATAATACTATTTATTCTTTATAAACACCTGACATTATATACATAAGAGTGGCGCCCATAATTAAAAATAATACAGACGTAGCAGTGGAGTGACCGATCAGCTGATCGATATAGAGCTAGGTGCAGAGCTATGCGATTGGCATAGAGCTAGCTGCAGCCATACCAAAAAAACAACATGACCCAATATGTCATATTTTATATTTATGTATGTTTCTTCATCTGTTTTTACACAACTGTGTTAGATTGAGACACTACATATACTTTCTGTATTTACAGAAAGTGACAACCCAGGTGGAGATTAAGTAAAGACCACCACACACACAAACATACATAGTATTACAGCGTTAAGTGCGAAGGCTATGTGTTCCCGCCTTTTAGTATCGTGTAGATAGGTTATTGACACGTTGTGTACCGATACACGGCCCACATATAAATATATATGGTCAGTAGGGCGTATTTAGGTAAATATAAACTGTGTTTGAAGGGACCTAGTCAACAATGGTCTGCGGCAATGGTAAATATTAGAGGTGGGTCGAAAAGTATCAACCTGATACTTTGTCACTGATACGCGCATGTATCAGGAATGGCAAACGAGTACAGTTGAAAAATATCAGGTACTCTAGTATCAGTTCAGAATTCGCCTGGAACACCACCACGGCCAATGTGCGCGTGCGCAGAACCCGATCGCAGAATGATGACGGTCACTTGGGCGGAGCTTGTGAAAGGGGAGGGAGCAGGAACGACGAATAAGGGATAAAGAAGGGAAATAATGTAGGGGAGGAAGCGCAGGGGAAGGCGTTGAAGGAGAGGCGCAAAGCGAAATTGTTACGAGTCGTTTGGTTATTGTCCCACATCAAAGTACGCTCAGTGCGCAGTGCGTGCACAGTCTCATTCAATAATAAAACTAATGAAATTTTAATATTAAAAAGTACATTAATACAAGATATAATATTTATATTTGTGCACCTAACAGCTATGAAAATGCAAATAAATTCTCAGTTGACACTAATAACAGATGTAATCAACAGATGTAATTTTTTTTCCGAAAACAATTAGTAACTAGTGTTTTCATACATTTTATTTTTTATTTTTTTATTTTATTTATTATCTTCCTGTTTTATACACTCACAAGGTGAAATAGGAGTTGTCAATTGATTACAATATTATAAATGATAAAAATCATAACAAACAATATAATAAACATCATACAAAATATAAAAAGGACATATTATGTAAAAGCTAATAAATATAAAACAAAAATACACATTAAAATAATAAAATTGACAAGACAATTAATAAGTATCCATACATTAATCACAATTATGAGAAGATATTAGGTATTCATCCACACTGTAATAGGCTTTCTTAATAAGAAATTGTTTGAAACTTTCTTTGAAAACTGGAAATTTATTTTTTAAAAGATTACGATTTAATCAAAAATTAAAAATAAAAAATAAAACAGATACGTACATTAGTGAGCATACTATATCAATGTTTACGTTTCAAATGTTTCTTCAGATTAGTCGATGATGATTTATAACTCAGTTTTTGTTTACACAAATTACAATTAGCAACTCATTATTTTCCGTAAAAAAATTCCACACAAATGAAGTCTTTTTCCTGCACTTATCCATTCCTTATTTCACTATAAAGATACTAACTACAAAGCATGACAGCCCGCAACAATGTACATGGTGGTAATTAATACACGGCCAGGACGAACTGCAGTGAATGTTGAAATGATTGATACTGGCTGTATTTGGTGGGCATGAGGGTAACAGAGGTGGAGAATTACCGGGCGTGATAAATAATGTATCAGAGACAACGATACCTTTTTACGCTGGTGATGACGGCACGGAGGATGTGTATCCTGTAACGAGAATGCTGATACCTTGTCGCTTCCTGGGACCGCTACTGCTCTGATACAAAAGTATCAGAGACTTGTAACTAGGTCCATTACTGTATCAGTATCAGGTAGGTACAGATACCGAAAATTGCTGTAACAACCCACCTCTAGTAAATATTCGACTTTTGAAGTGCTATTGTGACGGCGCATGCGCGCCAGCGCCAGGAGAATTAGCGGCAATCGGCAACCGACAGAACTTAAAAACGAGCCAATAGGAGAGGCCGCTGGGGACGCTCGGCGGAGGTATAAAAGAGCCTCTTGGCGATTTTTTGAGGAGTCGGTCCGCTGCACTGAGTCGGAGCACGTATCGCTTCGCTTAAGAAGTTTTCGCTACCCGCGATTCCGGGCTGCGGAATCGCGACCTGAAGTTGAACGTTCGGTATTATCAACATTTGGGACGGTAATTACTGATTTCATCAACGCGTCCGCGGTCCGGGAAACGACTTCGCGCGCGCCGGAACTTCGCCTGTGTGAGTGCTCTGGTGACTAAAAGTGTGTGGTGCCTACTGGTGCATCTCAACGCACTTCCTGGGACAGCCTTCACGCAGTCTGGAGACTGTGGAGCCAGCGCAGCATTCGCAAGGTAAGGCGCGGTCGCCTTGAGTCGGCGCCAGCGCATTGTTGGACTGCAAACTCCCCTCATCTTACACGGTGATTCCTGCTACGAGACGTTATCGCAGAGACTGTGCCTCCTAATAGTAAATGTACGCGGTCCCCCCAGAGGTCCTGGGGGTAGAAATAGCCTATCGACAGTTTTAGCCCGGAGCAAACCCCACCCTTATTTAATGTATAGACGGCATCTACGTGTTGTGTAGGATACCAACAATAGAGACTGAACGTGAATTGGACTTTTGTCGAGCCGGGTGCCCTTCGTAACGTCCTGCAGTTTCAATAACATTATTATTTTTGCTAGTCACATTGTGTCTCGGAGAACTTTAGCCATTGTCAAGTATAAGTCCAATGTTATGTTATTGTTTTTGCCTCAAATTCATCAATATTATTAAAATTTATTTGAAAATCATATATTGTTTATTTGTACTACAGGTTAGTCTCCTTGATAATATTTTAAAGTTATGGCAAACAGGGCTAAGTAATGTTAGGCACTCGTCGATTGACAAATATCATCTACCATTCAGTCAGTCCTGTGTTTGTTTACGTTTGGGTCACTCCAATCCAGCATAACAGCTGTCTGTCGTAATATTATTATTAGTGTGTTATACCAGCACTATATATATATATATATATATATATATATATATATATATATAGACACACACATACACATCAAATTTTTATGGACACCATAACAGCCACAATTTTTTACAAATAACTTCCAAAATGATACATAAAATATAGTTAATGGGTAAAATCCGACCCAATGGGTAGAAATGGGGAAGGGTTTCCGAAAAACAGAAAAACCGCAATAACTCCCATAATATGATGAATATTACATCCGCTAGAGCGTCTAATAATTTGTAGTGAACATAGGATTTTTTTTTTGGTCTAAACCATTATTTTATACAGCCAACTATAATTGCAAAGGATGAAAAAAATAGGGGTCGAAGAACAAAAAATCCCTTTTGGCACAGCCTACAGGCATAGGTAGATTTAAAACTAACTATTTCTTCTGTAAATATTTTTTTAACTTCTATAAACTCATTGAATGGATGTAATAGTGTATCTACTGAGAGAGTAATGAATTTTTTAAAATTCTTCCCCTTATTTTCAACCCCTTGCAGCAATGGTTCGTCCGATTGAAAATTGTTTCAGACAAAAATTTTAGGTAAAAATTATAATACAGTATTTACGAATTCGATGTTGTGACTTCGAAGGAAGTCGTGATTTCTTTTTGTTCGCCAACCCTTGTTTTTTCAACCCCTTGAAGTTGTGGTTGGTTGTATAAAAAATTATTTCAGGCGAAACATGTACATAATAATTTACGGTTTCACACTAAAACAGAGAGGATTTAACAGAGTACATGGTGCATTAATTATGATTTTTTTTTAATTCGACCCCTTTATTTGTTCAACCCCATGCAACAATGGTTCATCTTATCAAAAATTGTTTCAGACAAAAGTTTTAGACATAAATTATAAGATTTCCGAACAATTTGAAAGGATTGAATATTGCCTCTATTGAGGGAGTTATGAATTTTTGTTTAAAATTTAACCCTTATTTTTTCAACCCCTTCCATAATGGTTGGTCTAATCAAAACTTGTTTCAGACAAAAGTTTTAGATACAAATTATTAGAAAAATACATAATTTGTACGAATTCGATGTTATGCCTACTAACAGTTATGATTTTTTTTTGTCCGCCAACCCTTGTTTTTCAACCCTTGCAGTTGTGATTGGAGCAGGAATCTCTCGTTCATCAGGTTCATCGTGGCACACCATAGCGTGGGAAAAAAATGTGCGGAAGAAGTCCTGGAAAAACTTTGAAAATATTGTGTTCTAGGCGTGAAAAAATTAGAAAATGTCTGAACAACAAGTTCATTAAGTCCAAATGGCCTAAAAATAAGAAGAAAGGTACAATTGGTTTTGATAACGATTACGGAGCAGAAAGCTTAGAGCCAGACATACCTGAAGTTGAAATGCAGAAGAAGGCGGGAGAATTACTAAATAAATTACGTGACGATGTCGACGATGTCTGTACTCATGATAAGCTGTTCGCTTTAGAAAGGAATAAATACACAAGGCCAGCACGACAACGCACTTTGGAGAACAATACGTCTGAATCGTCTTTCAGCATCCAGTTTTGGATTAGTAATTCGAAGATTACATCATACTTCTTGCCACAATCTTGTGAAGAACATTCTCTTCAAGAAAGAACTACATACTGGAGGCGGTTAAATATGGAAGGCTACATGAAAAAACCGCACTGCGCAAACATGAAGAGATCACTGGTGTGGCTACAGAAAAGTGTGGAATATTTGTGTCTCAGACAGTGCCCTACCTCGGTGCTTCTCCAGACGCTCTAGTAGGCAGTGATGGCATTGTAGAGGTAAAGTGTTTTCCTTCTATTGGTGAAAATAAATTTTTAGATGTACTTAAAGAAAAGCGCTTGAATTGTTTAGAAGAACAAGACGGTAGTCGGCATCTCAAGAAAACTCACAGTTTTCATTACCAAATTCAGGGACAGCTAAACATTTCAAACAAAAAGTATTGCGATTTCATTGCCTACAGCAGTAATAACTTCTTTGGTCAAAGAATTTTTAAAGATGAACAATTTTGGCTTGACAAGATAATACCTGAAATAATATATAGCTGCATAAAGAGGAAAATGAAATGCAGAAACCCTAAATATATTTTAGAAGCACAAGAACATAAACAAATGGCAAGTATATAAAAATTAAAAAAGGTTAGTTTTTTCTATAAATACCTGAACATAAGGCTTTGATAACAAACTAATATGCTATATTAGGCCTAGTGCTTTACAAAAGTTAAATAATAGTAATAATAAAAGGCGACTGCTTTATCCTAAAATCATAGAGTTTTTTGTTATATAAAATTATTTATTAGAAGTGTTTCGAACTATTGCAAGATTTTGTGTGTATTTTTTCATCTGCTGCCATAAACATTCCATAGGCCTACATATATTTTGGCATATAGTTAATTTTAATTAACACTAGTTTTGTTTGTTTTCACAATTAAATATATTGCATTAATGAATTACGTTATAAGCAGAAGTGTTTTCAGAATCGAAAATGTGTTTTCTCTTCAATTTATATAGGAGATTTTCTTCATATTAGATACAACATGTACGAGATGATTATTACAGAGGTTTTATAAAGTATGCTTGATCTGTCTTAGTACGACTATGACAGCAATTGTTTCTCGTTTTGGAATTTTAGCACTGGAAGTAGTTAACATTTAAATAATTTAATTTTTTTATCTGAATTTGCACAACATTTTTGTAAGTGTTGGAATCTTGGTACTTAAGGTACGTGCCATTTAAATTTCTAATAAATATATGAGTAATTTGTAAGGAAACGTTACTGTTTATTTCGAGGATTCAGAAATTCAGATGGAAAGAATTCCGAGTGTTTATATATTGTATGCACACTCACAGTAAAAATCTATGTAGAAACCTATTATAGATTTTACGTTACAATTCTACAAAATAAATATGTTACTGGAAAGGAAATGTTTTGCGATCTTGGAAAATAGAAATCTCACAAATAAGTTTAAAATGAACCAAATTATGCTTATCTACTGTAAAAAAAAATGTTTGGCATCTTAGTAGTTCCCAAAATAAAATGCTGCATATAAAATACTTTGAGTGTGTGTTCTCCCAATTTCAAATTCTTGCGCATTCTTAAATATTCAAAAGCCTAAGAGTCATTATATGGTTTGGAAACAATTTGACCATTTTTTTTGTATTAGCAGGGATACCAACGTCTACGATTCTCCGTAGTTCCTACGGACAGAGTATGTAAACTACGAATCTCCGAACGGTGTATGGCTGACTACGGATGTGCGGCAAATTAGTTATTAGTCCTCTTTTTTGGCATTCAGTAAATTTTTAATCGGCAGACAAAAATTATTCTGAGAGCCGTGTTCCTTGTTTTATGTATTTATTAATTACGTTGTATTCATTTGTTAGTGAAGAATGCGGACTACAGGCCAGGCATCGCGAAGATGTTTATTGCGTTCTTTGTTTTGTGTAGTTCACCTTCACAAGGCTGGCGCGCGCGCGTCGCTATCCGTGCAGCGTTGCCATTAAAGTGATGCGTAGACGTACCGATGTTTCGGTAGTCGTAGCAGTAGTTTCCAGGATGTTCTGTTACGTGCGTACCTGTCTTACGCGGCGAGCGTACCATACTCACTAAGCGACTAACTTACTTGCACTGTTGCCACGCACTTCAGTTCGGGACATTGTTGTTTACACCCGGTTGCCAGTATTAGTTTGCCTTTGCCGGTTGTAGTTTGTGTTTGCGTTATCTGTTGAAATGTGGAACAGTGGTTGTTAAAATAAATTAGTCATGATATAAGGCGAAGTAAATATTCAACAACCATGTCGGGCGATGAATGCACGACCACGAAAAGACAAAAGGTCGCAGCGCAGCGGTTTCGGACTGAGTATGCACGCGAATGGCAATGTTTGAAAACCAGCGAGGTGTCGGAACATAGTGCTTTTTGTACCGTGTGTAATTGTGACTTTTCAGTCAAACATGGAGGCCGTGATGATTGCAGGCGACACATCGCTTCCAAGAAACACATCGAACTTGCAAAGGTTAAGGCGGGAACGAAATCATTAAGTTCGTTTTTTACCAAGACAGAGAATTCTCACAGCATCATGAATGCGGAAATGCTATTTACATGTTTTATAGTAGAACATAATTTACCACTATCATCAGCAGACCACACCGGAGATTTATTTAGGGCCATGTTTCCGGACTCTACAATTGCTAAGAAATATGCATGTGCGCGTACTAAAACAACTGCAGTTCTCAAGTCGATGGCGCAAGATACAACACGCGATGTTGTTTCCATCCTGCAACATGGTAAGTTTTCCATGGCAACTGATGGCAGTACAGACCAAAATAGTGTTAAACTCTACCCCATTTTGGTCAGTTACTTTGACAGTTCTAAAGGAGAAATAGTAACTGCTTTGCTCTCCATTTTAGAAACAGACGACAACACTGGAAAAGGAATTTTCTCTGTTATTGATTCAGAGATGAAGGCAAAATATATACCTTGGAAAAATTGTGTGGCATTTGGCAGTGACAATTGTAATACAATGTTAGGGCATTTGTGAGGAGTAGCATCCTTCTTGAAAACAGCAAATCCTAGCATAGTAGTTCAAGGTTGCATGTGCCATTTATTGCATATTTGTGCCCAGAAGGCTGCAAAACAGTTGGGGAGTGACATCGAAACATTAGTTGTTGACATTTACTATTACCTTGAAAAAAGCTCAAAGAGGAAAAAGGAATTAGTTGCTTGCCAAAAGCTGTGTGGTTTGAAAACACACAAAATTTTGAAATATGTTTCGACCTGCTGGCTGTCATTATTGGATGCTATTAACAGACTTTTGGAACAGTGGGATGCATTGTTAGAGTTGTTTGGTGTCGAAGATGAGTCAGTTAACGATAGCCATAATTCTCGTTTCTTAAGTGTAAGGAACATTTTAAAATCTCCTCTCACCAAGCTGTACTTTTTGTTTCATAGTAGTGTATTACCCGCTTTCACTTCTTGCAATGTAAAGTTGCAATCTGAGGCTCCATCCATACACATTGTTAGCAGAGAACTGTTGGCCTTGTTCACAGATGTTGGTTCGTTTCATGAAACCAGATGCAGTTGTTTCAACTAATTCTGACATAACTGAGGTACAGTTAAAAACAACGGCATCAGAAATCAGATGAAAACCTTGTGATTGGAGCCAAAGCAAGAGTTTACTTAAGGGAAAATGAAGAAATACTTTCTACATCACAGTTGAAGTCATTTTATGAGTCTGTCAGAAATTTTTTTGTTGTAGCTTGTGACTATATGATTTCTAAACTGCCCATGAAGGATAAATTTTTGAAACACACTGAGATAGTGGATGTCAATCTTAAGAAAGAGAAGAACTTTTCATCTGTAGAGTATCTTATGTCTCAATTTCCTGGGGTTGTCAATGAAAGTGAGATGGATGAAATAGAGCTTGAATTCAGTAGGTACCAGATTGACGAACTAAATCAATAAATCCTAGGTTCACCAAAAATGGACGTATGTTGGGGAAAAATCTCCAAATTGGTAGATGCGAGTGGCAGTGTTAAGTACAAGGTTCTCCCAAAACTTATGCTGACCATATTATTAGTTCCTCACAGCAATGCTGCGACAGAGCGTATTTTCAATATAGTAAGGCAAAATGCTACTGACTTTCGTGCAAATCTTGGAACTGAGACATTAAATGCTTTAATGGTTGAAAAAATAAAAATGGGTGCACACAGAGATAAATGTTACAAAAAGAAGTTTTCCAAGAAGCAACTAGAAATGGCTAAGCATGCTACTGTTAACCAGTTAAAGCAAGGAGGGGTGCATAAGGAGGATTTATAAATTAACTTGTTGGCACACTGCTGAAATGAGACGATTTTGTAAATATGTGTGTGTATATAAGTTAAATGTATATAGACATTCCAGAAATGAGTGTACAACTTAAAAAAAAAAATATTAGGCCTAGGCCTATTTCATAACTTTCGGAAATATGTGATCAGAAATTCCTGTTGAGGTGAGCTTGCAATTTTTTATTTATAATTTAGCCATAAATGAGATATTTTAGTTGTGAGTGCAGGTAAATGTAATGTACCATGTTTTAAGTGTTCTGATTTATTTGGTCTCTCATTGTGTTTGCATGTGCGTTGTATGTATACAAAAAAACAATTTTGGTCATTTGTGAGTTTTAGAGGGCAGATAGCACTTAAGGTGTTCATTGTTTTCTCTCTTTCCCTCAAGGCTACCAATGTGTATAATTTTTAACCTGAAATATTATAAAACAAAAGCAAATTTCCAACTGGTAGTATATTTAATATTCAGATACAAAAACTGCGTAAATAGCAGTTTACACCTTGAAATTAAAATTTTTCCGGGGGTGGGTCTCTCTATCATTCTTTTGCGGAAATTACCGTTGCAGTTAATCAGTTTTCTGTGCCGGTACAGAATATGCTGTATGTTAAAGTTATACTTGAACTAAGTTAGAAATTATACCTCTTTCTTCTGCATTTCTCTTTCTTACCGTCAAGGTTTTATCACGAAGTGTTTTTTCTGTTTTTTTCTAATGCTTCTCCAAAAGCCACCCCCAAGCATTATCAGAGTAAAAAAATATTTTATCAGAAGTTGCTTATCTAAGGCAGTTTAGAATGCACACTAATATCCTAAGTATTTTTAAATGTCGTTTTTATTTGTATATTATATTGGTTCATATTTGCTGAAACTCAATATGCAGGGTTACATAATTTGATTGTGTAAATTTCCTATGCTTTTTTTCTTCAAACCCATGATTCAGTTGCCCTGCACAATATTCGTTCATATCTGAACGAGATTTTATTTGTGAAAATTTGCCGCAAATTCATGATTGAACAGTTAATAATAACGTTTACTGAATTGTTGGTCTGCAGAACTCAAAGTACTCATTTTCAATCTCTCTTTCGTGTGACCACGATCCTTTTCGGTGTTAATGAATGCTATTTTTTCATGCTAGTTAACTGTTATTCTATATTTGAAAATACCTGTATTTTTAGTGTTGTTCATTCGAATTTCATACAGAGGTGATGGGGCTGCCCTGCGCGATGCTGTGTTTCAGCTGAGTTTTTCATTGAAAACGCCAATGGAGGGAGCTAAGGGACTCCTTGTCAAGGAAGTGATCGCGTGTCATATTTTCTCTGTCCTCTTCGCTTTGGCGTTTCGGTTGTCCCTCAGTTCCTAGAAACTCTGCAGGTAGTCCTGGAGGAAGGGTGTGAGCGGATGATGGTTGTGTGGGTTCCTGGGGAGGGGGGCGGGGTGGAAGAGGACGGCATTAGGGAGAGTACAGTCGCGCCTAGAACATTGTGGCCGGGCATATACCAGACTTGCGGGCAGGTAATTTGGCCTTAAAAAACACAATTTAGCCAATTCTCTCATTTTACATTACTGAAGAAAAGTATATTTTTAAAAAAGAAACCGTTGCTTGCCGTTTTACCGACTTTTTTTCTTCAACCGACATCTCGGTGAATCTTTTTTTTTTTTGCAGCCTGATGTCCCTCAGATTTAATGTGCCTTTCAAGTAAATTTTTTTTTTCTATTCCAGGTGGCGATTACATAAATTAAAATTGCACATTAAAATATTCATATCACTTTCCTATAACTGTTCACTTTTGTATTCATTTATGCGATTGCGAATGGAAATGACGTTTCGTCCCATTTTTACCACGAGAAATAACAGTATACAACACATTCACGAGTATGCACGTATTTGTAAACACGCAACATTCCACAGACTACACAAGAACGCGGCTTTCACGTGAAACACAGCCAGAAAATGGGACTTACAATTGTTAGCGCAACGAAGCAGAGATGTCGCAATATGGTGGCCTAAAAACTTGTACTCTGCAAGATGACGGACAATCTTCCAGCTAGTTGTTCTTTGCTTTGTTTACAATCGCGAGGCACGGATGGCCAATCTACATTCAATATTTACGAACAATAGTAGTTGTGAATGACGTGACAATAAGATACTTATGCTGAATACGCCATAAAATGATGGTTTCTTTTGATACTGAACTGAAACAAAATACAATCGGTAAATAAATTGTGTAGAGTGAAGACGAATCTACGTTTTTTTACCTTGATTTCGCATTTATCTTGGAATAGTCTAGATTTAGCATTTTATAGCGGAAAAAATATAATTTAGCATATTTTAGCATCTATTTAGCAAAAACTAAAAATCACCATCCCTACCTATTACCAAATTTAAAACAAAAAATACACAAATTTCTTTCAAACTCCTCTATCATTCCTTCCTAACTCCTGAGCTAGCCGAAAGGTAAGGGACGCTCAACTACAACCCTTTTAGCTGCTAGTCAGCTCGGCTAACCTATTAATGAAATTAGAAACAAAAAATTATTCAAAGCTATACACAAATACACACAGCACTTGTCATTTCACATCAAACTTGAAGCTTTACATACCTGACTTCAATTTCTACAAACAACAAATTGACAATTCTACAGTCATGGCATGACAAACACTTCATTAAGATACAATCGTATGTTTCTATTTTTCAAAAACAAATTATATGAACAAATGCCCTTCCTTAGGTTTCAAATTAACCTGGATGAGGGGTGGGAGCAACCAAGAAGGGACGCACCCTTGCAAAAAAAAAAATCGGACTCCATGCCGGAAACATATTTAAAATTAACCTCCTGGCCCCCCAGCTGCCTCACAAACCACATTACACAAAAAAAAAACATTTGCTGCTTATTTAGGACAATACGAAAAAATTCACCTGAACTCTGGACATCATGAACACACAACTGCTTCTGCAGCTTCAAAACTCGACGACTGTTATTCATTAACGTTTAGTATTACATTTCATACCTTTAATATAGGATGTTGTCACCCTGTCATCAATCCAAACCAAACATTTAGTATTACCAATATGAAGCATTTTCATTTAAAATCTTTAACCATTTCAAAACTATATCATTTTCCAAAAAAAAATAACTCATAATAAATTTCAGTTTACATCTTCCCATGACACAACATTAATCAAACAAACCATTACACAAGTGCAATGCAATTCTCACAATGTAAAGCATTTCTTCTCATAATAGTATTTAGAAACTGTCTACTCAAAAAGAATTCATACTATTATTACTATTGTTTCAAAACAGAAACTATTCACATTAACTTTGATGTATTTATCTTTCTTTTCTTTAAGAATCTTGTAAAAAATTGCTGTCATAAATTTTATTTGTGCATTCCTATATTATACTATAATTATTCTTCAAAAAATACAAATACTCTACAAAATACAAAAAAAAATATCAAAAGGTACATGATTCAATATATAAAAAAATTCTGAAAAACATTAAAAAAAATGGCAAAAAATTTAAAAAACATAAAACACAACACAACTAGTTTTGATTCCACCCCTCCATTTAGGCAGTGGGCCAAACAAGTCTACACACACAGTTTCAAGATGTTGCATTACCCATTTCCATTTACCATGCCTTTCTTTTGCCTGTGCACATAGCAAAAAACTGCTTATTATCTTGGCTACAGTTCTGTACACATGTTTCCACGCAAAAAACCTCTGAACATGTTGCACCGTTTTTCTCAAATGGATAAATGCGAAAATTTTAGTTTGTAACCTATTCTGCATACACAACCCACATTTTGTCACATTACTGTTATAAAAAAATTTTCCTTTTATCATTTCTCCATAATCTGCAAAACTTAATTCCCTGATTACCTCCTCAGCAAACTCATCCTTAAGTGTATCTGAGAACACTTTCATCTCATTCTCCACTTTTTCCATCTGTTTACACAAACTCCTGATCCTATGTGTATTACCTCTGAATTTACTAATTTTTTCAACCACATTGTCCAAACATTCCCTGTTTCCCTCATCTAGGAATTTTTCACATTTATTCTCAATGTTTACATGCTCATGTACATCATGCACAATAAATTCAACATTTTCTTTTGACACTATTATTTCCCTTTCACATTTTTCTACATTTGCTTTATTTGCACACTCATCTACTTTGATTGTACACATGGCTACCTGTTCATTAATTTTAATTTTAAAGTCATCAAGTTTGTTCTCCACCCTGCCAAATTCCTGTCGCAACTGTGTAGCTATTTCGCTCCTAAACTTAGCAATCTCTTGTGAATTTCCCTCTATTTTGTGAGTTGCCTGATCTATTTTGTTGTTGATTTCATTTTGTCCCTGAAAGAGTTTCCGATATCCCTGTTCAATTATCTGTGTCATATCCCGCATCATCTCTCTCATCCTATTCCATAACTGATCATTTGAAACTGACCCCCCCATAACCTCAACTGGGCTACTAATCGTCATCATAATGAAATAAACCAATTACAAAAATTTTACCCAAATACAAGTTAAATTCTCAAAAACAATATAAATAACACAGTTTTCTTAAATTTTCCACTTGCTATTATCAGCGACTCATCCCACGTTGTCCCGCGAAGTGACCATCTCGATGTCTGGCAATGAGGTCCTGAAGTCCCATGGTGCCTTGGGTCGCTCTGTCCCGCGATGTACCACTTTCCGCCGTTTCTCTCGAACACTTCACTTGCTGAAGCAGCCCGTAGACTCTCGTCGCGGAGAAAAACTGCATTCGCCGCCCAGCTGCGCCAACAGTTCCGGAAATACTTTGCCGTTTTCTTCTAAACTGTTCAATATTAGTCGTAGATTTTTTTTTTCTTATTTCAGGTTATTGTAGTCACAAACTATTTTAAGAATGTTTATATTTTCTCCTTCGCTGCCGAAATGTCCGTCTTAATCTCAGGGTCGTGTCCAAATTCAAGCCAGCCACACGATGCGCCGCCAAATATAACGGTTCGTTATATACAAAAATAAACAGATGTTGTGCCAATTTTTTAGTGTTTGTTCTATTTTTTCAAACTAGAATGCACAGACGAATCCAATCATTTTCACAGTTTTTCTCACTCATTCAACACGTACATCTGCCCGTCGAAAAATGCTCACAGTTTGCGCGATGTGAAT
The DNA here is from genome assembly GCF_032445375.1 of Bacillus rossius redtenbacheri. Taxonomy (NCBI): domain Eukaryota; kingdom Metazoa; phylum Arthropoda; class Insecta; order Phasmatodea; family Bacillidae; genus Bacillus; species Bacillus rossius. Next base: position 59,951,818 of record NC_086338.1, read on the forward strand.
TATCGAAAAATAACGTCCTTCAGTAATCTTTTACTGCAAGTACACAAAATTAGTGCGGCCTCAAACGTGGCCGCACCCAGCGAAAACGAATTTCGCCACGAGCCAAAACGCCGACGTCGGTGATCACAATTTCTAATTTGGTACTGTCCCAATGAAAATTAAAAAAAAATTAGGTTAACTTAATAATCGGCCTGGCTCTAACCACCAACGTTAAATTATCTATTAGCAAATTACTTCATAATTTGCGAGAAGCCACCGAACGCGACCTATTTGTGCAGCGTTCGACGGACGACTGCTGAAGAACTCATGACACGTCTCCTCCACGCAGGGAGTAGAAGTCACATGACCTCACCAACCAATCACACGCACGCTTCATTCACACTACAAGTTACAAGCCAATCACAGAACAAATTACAATACATGAAAAACCCTGTACACACATAACTCGGGGCTTCCCTTGATCTGTCTCTTTTCAATTTCACATCAAAATCGGGGACTCCCATTCTCGTTCTCTCTCCCACACCGTGAGACAGCAGTTATCACTCAGTTCCCACGCAGTGGGGGAAATCCAGTCTTTATCTCGGTTGGCGGGGAAGCATTGTTTCTTTCTCACTCACACTTACAGGCCTCTTATGCCTCTCTTTCTACCCATCACACCAGACACATTCCCTTGTTCTAGAATCATTCCTCACGTTAATGAACATTACAAACAGCAATTATAATACAAATTACTTTACAAAATTAAACTTATTGAGAAAAACCTGAAAAAGTAGGCCTAAACAGGTAAAATTCTAGTACAGCGACTTCTTTGTGAATAATTACATAAAAAATAGTACTGATTGAAAACGTCTCTTAAAATACAAGGTACATTCTTAAAACATTCAGCAAGTGAAAAATATCAACTCTAACATACATAAAAATGGTAAAATATCCTTGAAAAGACATTTTTTTTAGAAATATTTACATTCATGAAAATAGTATTATTTAGCTAGGAGGGCAGGGGTCTTGCAACGTTACAAAATAATAGTATTTTTAACATATAAGCTCTGTTTGAATGTTTAAAAATAGGGAAGAATAAATTTTACGTTTTCTATTAACAAAATGCTATCTTAAATCAATAGCGTAAATAAGGGTATAAAACGAAATTCGCAACTGTTTTTATAGCATGCATGTCTGCCAACTTCAACACTAAACAACACACAAAAGTTTTATTATTGTTTGTCCATGCTTCGAATCACATTTGAACTTCTCTCGGTGTTTGGGTCGTTTTGCCGCAATATTTCAAATCCCTTCTCAAAAATTTGGAGTGCCTCATTAAATAATTTTGGGCGTTAATGTAGGCATAAGCTGAGTTTCATCATCACTTGCCTCTTCTTAGTACGCATTTTCTTGCTGCTCTGCGAAAGCGATTAATTCATCATTTGAAAGGCCATCAGTACCATTTAATATTATTTCTTTGACATCGTCAAAGTCCATGTTAAGTCCCGCTTTGTTTCCTAGGCTAACAACTTGTTCACTGATTTCCTTAGTTTGGTCAAATCCATGGAAATCCTGTACAGATTCTTCCCAAATCTTTCTCCAGACACCCTTCATGGTTTTCTTTTTTAGTTCTTGCCAAGCACATCCAATGTAATCAATCGCATCTTTGATATTAAATGTTCTCCAGAAATCCCACAGACTTGGGTGCATTTTCCCCATTGGTTATCCTTACAATTTCTGCTAGCATTTTTCTCATGTAGTACCTCTTGAATGTAGAAATTACCCCCTGATCCATGGGCTGGATAAGTGACGTTTTTGGTGGCATGAAAACTACTTCCACAAAACCAAGCAGTTTTTCTAGTGTTTCCTTAGACGGGTGACCTGGCACATTATCCATGAGGAGTAAAACTTTCTTTGCAATATTTTTTCCATCAAGATATTTCTCTACAGCGGGACCGAAGTGGTTCTCATACCAATCAAGAAAAAGAGCTTGTGTTACCCATTCTTTTTTGTTGGCCTTCCATGTGACGGGAAGATGGGATTTATTCACGTTCTTCAACGCCCTTGGTTTTTCTGAATGGTAAACTAAAAGAGGCTTGAACTTAAAATCTCCTGCCGCAATTCCACCCAAAAACAATGTCAACCGATCCTTAGCTACCTTCACACCTTGGGCAGACTTTTCTTCTATGGAAATAAAAGTTCTCTTCCTTCAGTGTCAAGTTTTTTATTTTTACATTTGATTAGCTCAAGTGTTGTTTCTGCACGAATAGGATATAATTTCTATTGAAAATACATCAGCATAATATATATAGTCACGGCAGGTCATTTCCCGTGGCAGCAGGACACTGCAACTGCAATTCATTTCCCGCGGTAGCGGTGGGAAAAATGGAGGGGAGGGGGATAGCCACAAATGGACGTAATTTGGCCTCGCTGGTTCGTACGTACAACTCGGTCGTAAGGACAAATTTGGAGAACCGTGAGTGTACGTATAATCGAGGTTTCACTGTATGTGATTAAAATATCGTCCAGAAACTCGACAGCGCTCGCAGTGCAAATAGAGCCAGCACAACTTCATCGCCATCTTGTAATGTGATTGTTGTGGTTTTCGATATGACGCAATCTTTGACGCGTTTCACATGTTTATTCTCGGACAATTCTTTTACATTTTCATCATCTATGGCAATTGCACCAAGTTGTTTATGGTTGTTACGTGACGTAAATAGCGGGATGGATTTGATTTTTGAGACATAATTCGCGTGAAAGTATTGTATTGGACTAAATGGGAACTAAACGGGACCTGAAGAATACAGTGCAAATAACGGGAAAACGTAAATAACGGTAATGTAAATAAGGGGTTTCGCTGTATATAAAAAATTCTCAAAATAACACTTGCACATTTTCATTTATTGAAATTATTGATTATTACGAAAGATAATGGTTTAACAAACATGTAAGATATGTATAGTAACTACGTAAATTTTGATACTTAAAATGTTAGTTCCCCGACTTTGAAAACCACCTTTCCCCCTAGTATACAATCGAACATATGCACAAGCAACCAGCAGTCTCCTGGTGTTGACTGTTGGTGAGTACAGTGTTGTGATACTAAAGATTTGACTTGCTTATTCTCTGAGTTTCAGGATCCACACACCTCGAACTGTTACACAACGGGCATGAATTCCTGCTGTATAGCCTCACTCTCTGGCATCAATGTGAAACGGGTGTAAAAATGTCACTTTATGTTTAAAATTAGGACTGTGTGACTGTGAATATGTGCCAATTGTTCAATAATACATCCGGGCTAAATGAACATGATACTTTCGAGTTCCAAATGACAATGTAATCACCGCCTCGGCCATACATAAGGGAGTGACCTAGGCAGAGAGATCACAGACACCCAGTGACCGAGCTGGCTGTCACTATCATCAGTTTATGTAGTACTGATAATAGATATTCCATCTAAAGTTACAATCGACTGATTTTTTTTTTTTTTTTTAAGCCAGAACTAGAAATAACATTAAAAAAAATAAAAACGAGGCAACTACACTCACCTCCACATCTTTTTGGAACTCAAACAGGTCTATCCTCTGCCAGTTGCTGCCGTCAAGGGCCAGCACATTCCACGCGCGCGAAACCTGCGCGCAGCGGCACAGCGATACCACGTCCAGGTACGAGAAGATCCTGCCACACACGCACCAACAGCTTGTAACCAGAGCATCCTGGCAGGATTGGTCCAGCAACGGTGCAATGGAGAGTATTGCTCACAGGAATGGAAGTGCTGTGAGAAGTGCACCATCATCCACAAAACCTGAATCATGAAAGACTATGTGATTGTCTCATGGCCAATGATCTGGAGCCTGACACAGATAACACTGCTTTAGCTGTGATTAAGAGAGTTTGAAGTTTCTTTTTCTAAACTTTCAAAAAATCATTTACTGTCTTTTACATTATTATGTAAACTACACAATAAAAGCTAAAAATGCTTAACCCGACTGCTACAATTAATATAACACTAAATGAATGGTTACATAATTAGGATAAGTGACAGCAGTGAACTCTTCTACAAACTTACCACTTTAAAAAGTGAGGTTGCTCGCAGCTTGAAACCTGCCTTGCTCACAACTCCTAGGGATCGAAACACAGATACCGGTGCGATGGGTCGAGATGGCTAGCACTCACCTGAGCAGAAGCTCCTTCGGCAGCTTCTTGTTGATCTGTGCTTCATCATCAGAGAACACCCGCGTCAGCTGCACAGACCAGCAAGCCGTTATTTGCCACCATACATTAACTGTAAGTACTGACTGAAAACAAGGTAGGATTATTTTTGTCATATTTGTCTGCCACTCATTGAATTATGTCAGCCAAAATCATGTGTAGTACAAAATACTCATGTTTTTAGTTTACATTTATCATTCCAGCAGACCTGTGCTTTAGATTAAATATTATGAATATTAATTTATAATTTGATACAGTTAATTGTTTAGTGTTTTCTTTTTAACCCCCAGTATTTCTTTAAAAAATTAAAAAGGGCTGTAATATTTCAAAAGATAAACAACATGCCAACAACCACAACAGTTCGGACCACTAGCACATACCCTTTACTACACTCTAGCTTCACCACACATAATTTTAAATCAACATTAATTCAACATTGTAAAAACAGAAAACAACACTCCCAAGAGACAAATTACTCATCATTGAAGGAGAATCTAACCAACTATTGAAAACATTCTCACATGCAAAACCTTTCTCTTCAATCCTCAAAAAGCATGATAGGGCCCTTTTTCTTCGATCCTCAAAAAGCATGATAGAGCTAGATGTAGGGTATGTATGAACTATGATATAAAAAATTACTTCAATCAAAGGTACTAACTACTAAGTTAAATATTTAACATAATAGACGTAGGCATTAAAAAGTATGTCAATATCATACTAACAGAAATAAAATAAAATTATAATGTAGCATACAAATTTCCATGAAAGGAATAAAATAACATCACAACATTTTGAAGTATTTGAATTTTTTGAACAGTACAAAACTGTCTTCCAAAAGTAAGATTAAAAGAAGAGCAGACTTTTTTTAGGGATGCCCAAAATTGAGCAGAACCGCCCTCTTTCTCCACATCCATGCTTTACAATTCGCTGTAAGAATTTAAGATGATAGTATTCAAAGATTTAATAAAAACAATCATCTGCAAAAAATAATTATGCACATAGACGTTAAATGGCATAACCTAACAATCATGAAGCACAAGGAAAATATGGAAGAACATAAAAGTTTCTTAAGACAAATTTGGTCAAAGGCCTACTTAAAAAACAAAGGAAACATTTCTTTCACAACTACAGCAAAACAGTTCCCCAATAAAAGCTTGAGGCAGGTATCTTTCACCTTAGTCTGTTCCGCCATTTTTACAAGACTTTTCAAGATAGTGGCTGTAAAATTTGCTAAACAGATTAGAATGTTAAATATCATGATCATTTCAGCAACCTATTTTTTCTACAGCTATTCCTGAGTTCTAAAAAGTATTTTGTGTTGGCTAATTAATTTAAATAAATCAAGAGAGAATGTTTTGGGCAAATAAAATTTAAACATAAAATTAATAAATTAAAATTAATAATTACTATATATGTCTGCTAGTTTGTAGGTGAAATATTTGAGGTAGAGCTGCACTACTCAAGGATGTGCATTATGCAAGGTATCTAAGAGCAAAAGGACTGTGGACATGAGCAAGCGGACCATCACTGCAGTACCCAACAGGAAGACACCTAGCTCAACTCCAAGCAATATGCATTCCCAAGGCTGAAAGAATTACCAAGACTGTCACCGAGACTGTGTGCCAATCAAGTGCCTAATCAAGTTCTTTCACTCAGCTTCCAACTGCAGGTACCAGGAGTTTGTAAACTTAAACGTTCAAGTAAATGTTTCTGGGAACCCTCCTTAAGGGTGTCACAATTAGGACATCTCCACACCCATCGAACCAGTGATGTAACTCCAGTGACGTAAGTCAGTACGGACACTGAGTAGCCAGCTCGCGCAGCTTTATTTTTCAATATATGCCGCACTTTCTTCTTTAAAGTGGGTTGAGCCAAACACAATGTAGCCATAAACAGAAAAGAAAGAAATGTCTAAAAACTGCTTGCTGTATTCAACCATGGCTTGACAAAACAGCGCAAAATGTCTAGGGAAGATAGAGAGGAGATATTTTACTGGCAGATGCTCGATTGGTCAGTTTGAGAGCACAAGTGTATGATGTGGTTGGCAGCAGAGGTTAGAAGGCTGCTACGCTCAGAAACAAGCAAGCATGTGGTGTGCGCAAGACTGTACCTGCATGTAGCTTTGCTTCACGCTGTTCACCGACAAACTAGAGCGCTCTTTCTTGTTCCTAGCCGGCAACCACCACGCCTTCCCACCTCCCTGCGCAACACAGTAACAACTAAAACAAAACAAAAAGAAAGAAACAAGGAAAATGTAGATGCTCGATGTTAAAACCAGGAAAACAAAAAGCAAGCACTAACGACAAGGTGTGCAGGGTGTAGCTGTCGTGTTCTAAAGTCACTTGGTAGCTAAAGTCAATGGCGTTCCCGCAAACAGGCACAGCCACCGATATATGCGGGAACTTCCGTGAACGCAGACACTTGTGGCAAGTAAAACTTTCATACAGAGTGCATCCGAGCAGCGAAAAACTCCCACAATTATAAGGAACAATTATAAAACTTAGGTAGTTAAACTTAACAAAACAATCTTCAAATTATTGTAAATATTATGACTTGATGTAGGCTTTTGGACATACAAACGGCGAATTAAAACAGCAACAAAAATCTCGAATTGTTGACAAAGGTCCACGTGATTTTTTTCATCACAGCAGATAACACGAGCGTCAAAGTTTGCAAACAAACAACTGACAGACGAAATTACAACATGACTGCCGATTTTACCGCTGATGCGGCGATCTGTCCATCAGCCATTGGCCGTGATGTGCCTAGTGAATTTGGGATCTGCCATCAGCATCGCATTTGCCCGTTTCATTGGCTGATTCTGCCAACAATCAGCAGCTAGCAGCCATCAGCATTGCCATCAGCACTGTTCATTCTGCCAGGGCCTTTAGTGGTCATAAAGCCTATTTAAATTGAGAATAAAAACTAAACATACTACAATACGAAGGCATACTAAACCTTGAAGTACGCATCCTTAGTATTTCTCAAGCACATTAGCTTCGGGATGATATGGCTATTAATAATAAATGACTTTCCCTTTGTTCTCTTTATCTTCACAAAGTTTCGATACATCTATATTATTAATAACCAAAACATATCTTTTCATTACAGAACTTTTCAGTTACAACATACACAAACATAATATACATACCTTCAGATAAAACGATTGCCCAATAGAACAAATATTCTGATCGTTTTGGACCACCAGATCAGCTGTTTTACACACGCACTAATGGCGGACAGTTCACAAGTTCAAACAACCATTAAATTTAGTAAATTTGAACAATAAATTTAATTTACTATACCTCCAGCTTATTTCTGTTGGTGTGGATCATCTTCCTAAGATGTGAAACTTGTTTTCAAGAATTACAGATAGGTGTAATACGGAAAGTAGTGCATGACCGACATGCTATTTCAATAATATATCACAGTATTAACTTCGTACACTTGCCTTCGATTTATTATTATTATTATTACTTAACCTGCAATTGGGCTTTCACCCGGTGGCAAGAACTCCCACTCACTCCCCTCTCCCCCCCCCCCCTCCATCAACTTTCTCCTCAGCTCCCTCCCATCCCTGACCTCCACCATTTCCTCCCCCAGCCCATTCCACTCCCTCCCCGTCCTCACCCGGAAGGTGTTCCGCCCTCTCTCTGTCCGCCTCCACACCCTCTGGAGCTTACATCTGTGGTCTCTTCGTCCTCTGTACTCCCCTCTATGTACTTTGCTTCCCAATTGCCCCCATCCCCCTTCCCCCTTCAGCACCTTGAACATCCTGACCAACCTTTCCACTCTTCTTCTCCTCTGTAACGTTTCCCACCCCAACTCCTTAATCATTTCCGTTGGGCTATGCAGTTTCCCATCCTGCCCCTCCCTCCTTCTCCACATTCCCATCACCCACCTAGCCGCTCTGCGCTGCACCCCTTCCAGCTCCTTCACCTCAGTCACCAGGTAGGGGTCCCAGACCGCCGCCGCATACTCCAACATTGGCCTGACCAATGTGGAGTATGCCTTCTCCTTTGTCCTCCTCCCAGCTCCCTGCAGGGTCCTACCAAGCAACCCCAGCGCCTGCCTTCCCCTCCTGACCACCCCCTCTATGTGCTCCGCCCATCCTAGGTCATTTTTCAGTGTCACCCCCAGGTACTTATATCCTGCTTCCTCTCTTATCTTATGCCAGAGTACAGTGCACCTTTTTGATACATTGATGTATTATTACTTGGCACATGCAAGTCGGATTTATTTCTGGTGTCATAAGTGTGTATTGCACTGTTATTATTAAAACTATCATTATTTTTAACTACAAAATTAATTAATGAGTATATATACTGACACATCATAGTAAGTATTGACTTGTCCCAGGCAGAGAGGAGGAGCGGGAGCGGTCCCCGAACAGGGGTTGCTGCCCAAAAGTAGGGGAAGATCGGGCAGAGATGAGGAGCGGGAGCGGTCACCCAGTTGGGGTCGCTGCCCAAAAGCAGGGAGAGATCAGACAGTGGGGGGGGGGGAGAGCAGGAGTGCTGCCCAAGAGCAGGGGGGGGGGGAAGAGTGGGTGCGATCCCCGAGTAGAGGTCGCTGCCCAAGTGCAGGGAGAGGTAGGAAGGAGGAGCAGTCCTCCAGAGAGATCGCTACCTAAATAATACTGCTCAAGTATTCTTGTCAGTTTTATTTACCCAGAAATACTGGGAAGAGCTTTCTGCCTGACTTAGCTCAGCCAGAGTAAATATACAATGTATGTACATATTCATCAGGGAGGGCACATCTGTACCCTTACTGTGCATGCATATTCGAATTACAATGCTCTTTACATTCACTTGTATGATTTAAAGGCTTCTTGATACCACACTGGGTATTTACATATTTGTCCTGAATTAGGCTGGGCAGGTAGAAAAAGTTTCCTTTATTTACATTCCCCTTTGTCTGCCATCTAGGGGCGGGTGGCGAACTAACTTTCCTCCCCATAGATTATGTAGGATGGGTGGCGCACTTGGGGCTTGTGCTATCATACCAGCATGGCCAAACTGGTGGACATGACAATTTGCCCACCTCCCTCTGTGGCCTTGGCTTGTTGCACATGCCAGGAGTCAGCACGCTGGGCTTCAGTCCCAGGGCTGGCTCCTCTACACTGGCCACTACACTTCGCGGAGGTTAGTCGGTAGCGGGCTGGTCTGCCCAGCCATTCCCATGGTCGTATGGTCCTGGAGGTAGTTGTCCTGGTGGAGAGGGGGCTATTAGGTTCCTGGGGTTCGGGGTTTTTGGATAGATCTGTTTTCCGTCTCCATGGCTGCAGGTGAATCCTGTTCTGGGGAAACCATATTCTGCCGTCAGCCGCGGTCTCGTGTTCGAGTCCGGGCGCGAGTTCTAGCGGGGTGGCTGGTCTGGTTAACGTTTTATGTTCCGGGAGGGCGCCAGGCTAGCTCGGTGTCTAATCAATGGGGGTTCGTGGTTCGTTGCCCCAGCATGGTCCGCTAGAACCGTCGGCGGTATTGCTTGGGAATTTACGTTAAAGAAGAATGTGTGGGATTGCCATAGTAGCGACGTGCCTTTATTCAAGGGATTGACGTCACACCTTACAATTACTGAGCACAGACATGCCCCTGAGGGCTACTTGTCCGTTGCGGGGTGCAGGCCGGTATATGTTCAATGTTTCGTGGCACTGGTTTCTCGGGTAACAGTATGCAGGCCAAGTACATTTGATGCAAGAGAGGCGCGCACAGATGACGTGGCGCAAAGTTACGTTAACAAAGTACACTTAATGAAAATTAGGCGCGCACAAATGACGTGGCGCAAAGTTACGTTAACAAAGTACACTTAATGAAAATTAGGCGCGCACAAATGACGTGGCGCAAAGAGTTTGTGGGTGACTGGAGTCGGCCAGTCCCGTAAGCGATTGTTTCTACGCGGGTGCCGTGCCCACTGGGTGGTACACGCACCGCCACTAAACTTGGCGAAGTTTCCCTTGCGGGTTTGTGGTCCGCGCGAAGGCGCGTGGCCTTAAGAAAGTTCTGTGGTTTGCGGGAGACGGCCCGTGCCGTATGCTGAAGAACGACCCTGCGCACCAGGTGTGGTGCGGGGCGTCTTTACGTTTACGCGGTCGGATTAGGTCCTGAACCGTAAAAAACGGACCGGGCACGCACGGAGAGGTGAATAGAAAAAGGTTTGGTTTATGCTAAATGACTATATTTACCGGACGTTACTTGCGATGAAGACAATGGTTGTGGTCTCTCCGTGGGACGTAGGTCCGTCCCGGTCCGCGAGTCGAGTAGAACTGCGGAACTGGCATGGCGTCCGGTGGCGCGTCGGCCCCTGCCGCGCCAAGCTTGACCTCATTAATGTTAAAAACTAAATGACTGCGTCTGGAAGAGGCTTTAAGGTCGCAAAATTCGTAATTAATTGTTTGAGGGGGAATGGGTGTGGTTCGTCTCTAGTCCACTCGGATTTAGTGTGCTTTATAATAATAATGTCTGGTTTGGCCGTTCGGCTCGGTGGCTCGCTCGACTCGGGTGGGCCACGGCCAGGGGTGCGTTCCGTTAGCGGGAGAGTATACTGGCGGTTGCAGGTCGGGCTTAGGGATGGTCGTCGGTCGGACGACGTCAATTCCTCGATCTGGAAAAGGCTCTTTCTTCCAGTGGCATCTTGCCTTTGAGAGGGCGCTGCTCAGCGGCTGTCTCCATGACTGCATGGTCGATTTCCCCTTTGGGGTTCCTCCTTTCTGGCACCACTGAAAACCACTGCCCGAGTTATTTTGGCTTAGCTTGGTTGTGGCAGAGCGAAGGGAAGGAGTTTCTTGAGGTCTCTGGTCCCCTTGTGTCAACACAACCATAGGTTGGTCTCTGTGTTGTTCAGTGCAGATTCCAGGATTAGGGTTAACACCACTTTGATTAGGGGCATTCAGGTCATCCATTCCTTTGGTGCCCCAGTCAAGAGTCCGGCGGGACGTTCGTCCGAAGTGTATAGTTTGATTTTCAAAGTCCAATATCGCCTGCTGCTGCGTGAGCCAATCTTGGCCCAGCACAAGTTCTTCTTGAAGGTCCTTTGCGACTAGACATGGGATCTTCATCTCCACATCGGCTATGCAGCATTGTACCACAGCATTGCCCAGTAAGGTAATGGTGGATCCCTGGGTGGCAAGCTGTGCCATTTGGGGTTGGGAATTAATAGGGGTCCCTATTATCTGCACAACACTCTCGCGCACATAATTAGTGGTGGCGGCTGAGTCGATAAGAGCCTGAATGGGCTGTGAGTCCAGTTGCACCTTGACTCTTGGCAGTTCTTGTTGTGGGTGGTGCTGTACGCACATAAGGCTCGGGGTCGGTCTACCTTCGAGCCGAGCTTGAGAGTTGAGGTCTTCTACCTTCGGTGTAGGGGTAGGGCTCGTTGGCACCACTCTTTCCCTCCAGGGGTCTACTGTGTTGAGGCTGTTCCTTTCAGACTGTTTGCAGCGGAGCACTGGGCAGTCTTGGTGAAAGTGTTGTTCAGGGCAGTGCCAACACTTCGGCAACCTTTTGTTGGGGGTAGCATATTCTTGTACCAGGATTGGTGGTGAACAAGGTTTACTTGTTACAGTGCCCCTAGTTTCGAGACAGTCTCGCTGCACGACAGTGGCTCGAACCATAAGTTTGGATAAATTCTCGGGAGGCGGATGCCGTAGAAATGGCCGTAGGTTGGGCCACACCAGCTCCAACAAGGTAGGAAGAAATTCATTTGGGTCTCTCCCTGGGTGTAGCCTCTTATAAAGTTTCCTTTTCTGTAGTAAGAAACTTTCGACATCCTCTCCTTCCTTTTGTTTGGTACCATATAATTGGGCAGTAAGCTTTTCCAATCTTGATTGGTTTCCAAAATGGTTCAGGAAGCCCCCTGTGAACTCTTCCCAGGTGTCATACAGCCCTTCATGGTTATTCCACCATCTAGAGGCTTCCCCAAGTAGTAATGGGCCTATCTGGTCCACCCATTCGGTGGGGTGGATTGCATGTGCCCGTAGGGCTTGCTCCCATTGGTGGACAGATTGCACAGTGTCCTCATGATCCTGCCCTCTAAAGGGCCGAGGTACACTTGCAGACCCTGTACTTGGAGGTAAACTGGGATTCACTCTACACTGGGCGCAGGTAAACGACATCCCAGCAAGGTCCAGTGGTGTATCTTCCCAGCCTAGACAGGCGAGATGGTAGTCGCGATGGCAGGCCTGGCAGGTGACGATGACTAGGGCTGTTTCCGGGCAGTTCGGCGCGAAGCAGTGCCGGGGAGCTGGAACTGTTGGCTTCTTCTCTACCAGAAGCTGTCTGCAGGGCTGGCATATGTGGATATATGTCTGTTCACTGACTTATTCCACGATACCAAGGCATTATAGGTGAAACTGGGCATTGCAGCATACACAGGGAATACTGGGTCCATCCGGTGCACTGCAGCGAGCTGCAGCACAGGATCCAGAAGACATCCTTCAGTTGGGTTGGGCGCCACTAAGTGTTTTCAGCACTTCTGGAAGTGTTTGTGACTCCGGCTGTGCTAATAGCTCTTGTAGAGGCAGGGCGTGGTCCTCCGGTTATCCAAGCTGACTTTAGCTCAGCCAGAGTAAATATACAATGTATGTACATATTCATCAGGGAGGGCACATCTGTACCCTTCCTGTGCATGCATATTCGAATTACAATGCTCTTTACATTCACTTGTATGATTTAAAGGCATCTTGATACCACACTGGGTATTTACATATTTGTCCTGAATTAGGCTGGGCAGGTAGACAAAGTTTCCTTAATTTACATTCCCCTTTGTCTGCCATCTAGGGGCGGGTGGCGAACTAACTTTCCTCCCCATAGATTATGTAGGATGGGTGGCGCACTTGGGGCTTGTGCTATCATACCAGCCGAGGCCAAACTGGTGGACATGACAGTATCCTTAGATTCTTAAACAATGGTCTACAAGAATCATAGTGATTAACATTAGACATTATTATAATAATTTTTTTTGTAGTAAAAAAACATCATTAGCATAGGGTGATGATGCCCAAAAATGATCCCATATGACATTACAGAATGAAAAAACGAAAAATATATTTGTTTTAAATAAAAAACAGATACAGTTGCTGATAACAATTGAAGTGCGAAACAAGCTGAACATAGTTTAGGTATCATTTTAACTATATGTTCCTTGCCACACAAGGTATTGTTTACATGCAAGCCTAAAAATTAAACACTATTTGCTTCTGTAATTTTAGTATCACTATAATTCAATT